>NW_008600919.1:0-40700 GCF_000691845.1 Merops nubicus
GCCGGGTTTTGAGCCTCCCCGGGCAGGCCCCTGCGAGTCCAGGGGTCCTGACGCGCGTTTGGAGAGGAGCCTCGCGAGGTGGCCCCGGTGGGTCCCCAGCTCGGTGGTCGCCCAGGCCGTTTATCCGTAGTCACGGGAGCTCACGACTTGCTCGATGGAAAGATAAGATCAAATTCTCAAACGATCCCAGTGCTCCCAGAGCTGAAACTTCAAGAAACTTATTCACTGCCGCAACACTGGCAGGAAAATCTCAGGCGCTCACTCCGCAGTGACCAACTATCCACACCCTTTCTCTGGCAGGCATAAATGATCGTTAAAATACACTGGTGCCAAAAATATATGATAAAATGAATACCCATTTAGTACGAACCTTCACTAACTTTTCTTGCCAGTGCTTTCTCTGAAGTGATAAACTAGAATGTGAAAATAAATTGCAAAGGAGGAGGAACTGAAGATTGGTTATGGGTGGATACTGTGCTTTTGGGAAGAGACTGGGATCTGGGGAGGTGGAGTGTGGTGGGAGGGACCTTTGGCAAAGAGCTGAAACGAGGATGTCCACGGGAAGTAGAAGTGAGTGTAACACCTGCCTGTGTGGCTACTGGGCAGGAAAGCGGGGATACAAGAGGGAAAGTAAGCTGGGAAGGAACCAAGTGAAACAGAAGAGAGAAACACAAGACCATCTGAAGGAGTTGTCCTGACATCAGAAGACCAAGGTGATCCTGCGTAAGGACTCTTTGAAACACTGCATCAGGCAAGCAAGTAAATGCTTTTAAGGCAAATACTGCTGAGACCCAAAAGACCCAGCACAGAAAATTCAAATCTTTGTGGCAGTAACTCCTATGAGGGCCAAAGTTACTTCCCAGGACATGGCAAAACCAGGGAGCTCCCAGTGCCCGTCTCACAGATCACTCGGTGCTGTGGGCTGATTTATAACACAGCTTCAAAGCAGCTCCCGGCAGTGTTTCCATTAGCAGAGTGCAGTTTCAATGCATTGAATGATGTTTTATTCACTCTTTGAAGAAAAATTGTAAGGAGAAGATTATGGAGTGGGGAAAACAGCACAGACTGTCCTTGGAGCTTTTTGTAACAATGCCCTCTTTGAAATAAATATAAAGGAGCAAATAAAACATAATCAAAGAAACAAAAAAAGGCCTATCTGTAAATTGTTCAAATACTTTAAAGCAAAAGCAAAGACAGGAACAGTGTCAAAGGCTGTTGCACGTTCCCATTTGGTAAGCAGCAGGATGGGAACATACAGATATTGGCTGGTGGCACCGTAAGCTGCACCCGCCACATCCGATAGAGAAGTCTTAATTAAGTGGCTGTCAGGACAAAATGTGCTCAGCCCTGGCAGTGCAGTCTGGTGAAAGCAAACGCCTCTCCTGGGCCCCAGCACAACCTGCCAGGGCCTTGGGTGGGCAGTTTCTGTCCGATAGCTTATACAAAGGCAGGAAATTGTTGTCAGTGCACAGCAAATGTCCTTGTCATTGATTTTTCATAAACCCTGGAGCTGCAGCACATAGTCTTGAGCACTTGCTAGAACCTCAGTTACTTGTTATTTAACCACACGCAAACGTCTTGCTGCTCTGCCACCCACTCTCCTCCCCATTGTGTGCCAGCTTGTGTCAGGCAAATGTATTAATTTGTTGCTAATAATTACAATCCCACAAAGTAAGGAGTGAACGGAGTGAACCACAACTCTGTCAAGCTAAGTCCTGTCTATTCTTATATGTCTTCTTATGTGCTGTACCTCCTTTGCCTCCTATAGTGCACAGACGCTTAGCAAAATCACTGTCTAGTCACAATCCATAATACTGACATTTCTTTTTCCTACTTTGGATGCGAAGTTAACAGCAATTTTGTTTAAAGAATGTGATTGTTACCAGTGCTTGGAGGTGTGGAGGTGTTGAAATGGATGCATAGCAACACATACTCTGCAAACACAAGTACAGCTGGTGAAATGTTTAATCAAGCAAGGGCAGGAAGGAAGAGCATTTGTCACAGAAAACAAGGGCTATGCAGAGCTAAAAAATAGAGTGATGGATGCACAATGGGGCAGGAATAAAAGACTGGAGTAGACTGTCAGCATTGATGAGTCTTGTTCTCTCTGCTGCAGCCTACCACATCATGCAGCCCTTTCAGAGCCTGAGCAGGGCTAGAGCAGCATCACAATGATAATATGGGAGGTGACAGTGGGCTGGTACAGGTGTCACAGCTGGGATATGCAGGATTAAATTTAAACCATGCTCTACACATCCTTGGAAGCGCTCTTCCAGCTGACCCAACTATAAATGAGTATCTGAACTAGATGTATGTGGCTTTTCTGTAACCTGTGCCCAGTGTAAGACTGGAAGGAGGCTTGTGGGATCTAAAAGTGGTTTTATTCCATATAGCTATGCATGTATTTGTAGTCTTGCCGAAGGCCTGAGCAGCCCTGAAGACATCTGGGAAAGCAGGCAAAACTCGAATGAGTTTTCTGAATGGGCTGATGAAGGATGAGCTTAGAAATATTCTGCTTGCTTTTACCAGTACAGGAAAATTTCCAGTGCTGGATAAGATTCCCAGTGGAGCATTCCTCCAAACATTTTTCTTCTCTCTATTCCTTTCAGCTTAATAACATGTACAGAGAGTCCTTCAGTGATCTTGTCTTCACAGAATCTTCAGTTTCTCGCCCCACACAGTCACAGGGCCTTGGGTTTTCAGTGGTCCCTGTGGAAGTGTTGCAAGACTGCATAGCTTCTCTCACAAGGGTGCACTCCAGCATAATGTATTCAGATAAGTCTAGGGAGACTATTGCATAAACTTCCCATTTCCACTTGAATAGCTTATATTGCTGAGTAAAGTCAATTGGCTAGGCAGCCAATAACAAAGGGCTGCAGGAAAATTTAAAACCTATTAAAGAAATATATAGACCTGTATACGCATTTGTGAAAAATAACAAAGGTAATAGAAGTGAATAAAGAGGCAAAGCTAAGCTCTTATATAACGTGCAAAAGAAAAAAGTGTTAGGTTTTTTTTTTTTTTTTTTTTGCTTAGAGAATATAAGTATACTGAGGATAGCAAGCAAATATTTGGACAACTCACTATGACAAGAAGTACCCAGCATTTCTGTGTGTTTAAAACACATTACTGTCGCAGATCTATTGATTTATAAAGCAAAAGTAGAAAGGAAAGCAATTTAATTCTACTTTGGTTGCTTCACTAATGCACATCCATTGTGCATTAATAAAAGACACAACAGGTAAATAAATTTACAGAGAGAGAAGAACTGTACGTGTGTGACATGATGCACTAGAATTAGCAAGTGGAGAGATTAAATCCTTGCTAAAGTCTTCTGCTCCCCGTGTCTGAGTATATGAAATCATAGTTTGAGTGTCTAGAGCTCCTGATCAGGAACAAAAAAAAAAGTTACCGTTCAGTCTTAGAGAAAAGGGTCATGCTGAGGAGCAGGGGTGGAAGAGTGGGCTCTTGACCACTTGGAAAACACGGTTGTTATAGCCCAGTCTTTGGGATCAGCTTGTTTGGACATTTTTAGCTATGTACAAAGAGACTCTGCAAGTGGGAGAAATGCACCTTCAAAGTGTCAATCACTTGCTTACAGGCTAAGAGACAGGAGGGTCAGGGAGGATTTAATGAGCTGTCAGGCTGAGGTCTGCTCCCTGATGTGGCACCCATGGAGCCTTTGCTGGCTGGAGGGGCACTGAGAGGGGAGGAGCTGGGGCTGGGTGGCTCAGAGCTGCTGTCTCCCACCTGCTCTGCCTACACCAGTGACTGGAGCTGGTGACCCGACTGACCATAGTACCCCAGGCTTTGCCACTCATCCTGAGCAGCCTCCCTGCTTTCCTCCTTCAGGAGCTTATCTTTGGCCATTTTCCTTCCTGAATCCTTGAGCAACCTACCTCCCTCATCTCAACAAATCTATCCTTGACGATATCTTTGTTTTTCTAGTGTCCCACTGAGTTTCTCACAGCTCTTCCTCGGCAGCCTGGGCTGGGGTGGCACAGTGGGACATACCCAAGCCGGCCCTGCTGTGTCCGAAGCAGACTGGCTGCCTGGGGTCAAGCACCTGCACACCACCATCAGTGCCGAAGCTGCTGGACACAGGGGTGGTGGAGATGCCTCCTGCCTCCCTGCATGCCTCCATAACACTGAGCACTGAGCTGTGCAGTGTGCTCTGAAGGAGCCTTGGCAGAGCCCAGAGTGCTCCTCCCTGCCATGGGCCCAAGGTTGCCGTGTCCCCACGGGTGCCTGCCCACTGATGAGGAAATACTGGCACTGTGCTGTCACTCGCGTGTGAGAGCCAAAGTCTCCGTTTTTTTCCCATCATGACCATCCCTGGGACATTAAGGACATGTTTCTCCTCAGGTCACCCCACAGATCAGAGGCAGCAGCCCTGAATGCTCTGTGGCTGCTGAGAGCCAGACCTCATGCGCATAAGTGATTCCTGTCGTTGCCTTTTCCAGGCACTTTACAGGATGGTTATTCTCATCACCTTCCTGCCCTCTTGCATGGAAAGACGGTGATTCACCTCCAGTAATCACACATTAGATCTGGGAGTTGTAGTGCACCAGATGTCCAGCACAGACTGCAAAATCTCATTATATGGGATGGAGGAATGTAAAGGAAAAGTGAGATGATAGACAACCCTGCAGGGAAGCCAACCTGAAAATCAGAGGCTGCTTAGGGAAGAAATAAAGAAATCACCAATGAGTTTTTTAAACAAGGGATTTAAAGGACAGATGATAGTGCAGAAAAAAAGGGGAGTGCAGCATAACATGAGGAAATAATTGCTTGACCCATAAACTAGTGTTTTTTCTTTATGCTGGATCTGGAAACAAAAATTACTCATGGCTGTTGCAGTGCACATAAAACTATGGGTGAAAGAAGAAAGTGAAGGCTGCAGTTTCTGACAAGATAAGGACACACAGCCTTCAGTAAAGTATATATTGCTGGTGACAGAATGAGGTTTTATAGGAACTATCAGGAGTAGTAGACAGAGATTCTATACTATCAGCAAAGTGTTGGAGAGTATCTTCAGCAACAACAGTGAAGATGTATTCACATTAGAGAGATAATTCCGATAATATGAGGAATGAGCTTGTATTAAAAGATCAAATATTAAAAAAAATTAAAAACTTCCTCTCTTGGTGGTGCTTTATTTCCACAAATTTCAAAGTACATCAAAAAGCTGAAGTCATTATTCCCATTTTAAAGGTGTTGAAGTGGAAAAACAGGCAGCTTGTGAAATTTGTTAGAAGCCAGACAACACATTAGCACCAAAATCAAGATACCAAAATTAAGACAAAACAAGAGGGGCTTGAGCTGCGTCTTCCATTCCACCCCTTTCAGCCAAATGAAATGGGCAAGTGGTGGCTTATAAGGGAACTAAAATCTTCATACTCAACTAGGGGAGAGACATTAGCATGAGGGAAGAGCCATGGAGCTATATTAAACCCATAAGTCATAGCATCAGAGTAAGATATATGAAGAAGGTATCTCAGTGCGGTTTGAAGAACTGCTAGGGTCCATACAGACTCTAATGGTGGTGAAATTTGTACCTAAATTTGCAGCCAGAAAAGCCCAGATCCAAGAGGGCACAAAGCAGAGCTTTCCTCCCCTTTCTCTTCCTCTCTCCCACAGTCCCTTAAGCTGGGTATCATGCTGAATTTATGTGTGGAGTAAAGCCTTGCCTGTGTGTCTAGTCCTGGCCCCGTTACAATCACTGTAGCATTTTTGTAATCAATGTTAAACAGACCAGGATTTCTCACTGTCATTCCCCATCTTCTAATAATAATAGATTTCCTTATGGAATGCTTTCTGCAAGGAATGGGAAAAAAATCCAGTGAGATACAATGGCCTAAAATCTAGGGTAGATGAACAAAAGGGAAAATGTAAAGACTGATCACAGTAATACAGACCCTAGCAGAACTGACAGACTCTTCCAAAGGGCAAGATTTATTGCACAAATATTGAAAGAGTTTGAAAAAAGTACCAGAAAATAAACAGTGAGGAGCAATCCTTTGTGGAGCTGCATGAACGAGCTAGATCTAGGCATTTACCTCTCTGATGTCCAACAATTTGGTTCTGTTTGCTTTACCAACGGGATGTGATAAGAGTGAAACTAGAAGGAAAAACATTTCATCTTTTTCAACAGTCAAAATTTTCATAAGTCCAGCCTGTACCCTGAATTTTGAGATTGCAGCTTGAGGTTTTTAAACAAGACCTCTATTGATATCAGTGGCAGGCATTGCAGGCCAGACACCCACAGAGCAATAAATATTTAATTCATCAGCTATGGTTAAGGCTGTTAATGTTCTTCTTGTCACTTAGCCACTGTTCTTATTCCTAAGGACTTTCTATTTGCTGTCCTTTGATAGCCTTGGAGGAGGGAGTAACACCTCTTCTTAAGGCTGAGCTAAATGGAGATCTCTGGAATCAATAGACGAAAATAAAACCTGGCTTGGTCGTTTTGTTTTTCCTTAATTAGAAGGCAGGGGAGGAAGTATGACATCATCCTCTGTGTAAAACAACTCTTCTATAGCTTCTAATTGCAGTGTGTTTTGAAGCCATATATTCAAATAGGGCTAGCACACTGTTGGCTCCATCACAAACAGAAGTCTTAGGGAGTCACATGCTGCTAAAGAAAACGATTTATAGTTTTCTGCACTTGACACATCAGAGTAATTTTTATCTGGTTACTACGTTATGCATGCAACAGAACCGCAATGATAGTAAAATCTGTGACTTGCAGACAGGACTGCAGGCACAGTATGAAAAAAAAGCTCTCTTACTTGAGCGGTTGAAGAGTTCATAATGCATTATTTACGGGAAATCAATCTTAGTTTGTAATAACTACATATACATTGTCTATCCATTCAAGAAAGGAAAGAGGTCTCTATCCCACTGTTGGTGAAAAGCAGAAACCAGGGCCACAGAGGCCTCAGTTTACATTGACTAATTACCATCAGTTTCTCTGGTAATTTCTAGGGAGCTACCACAGACGGGTTTTTGCAGGAAGGCAGGCTCTTGAAAAAAAAGAAAGCAATTTTAACTCGCAGCAAAGACCTTGTTTCTGGACAGGCAGGTCTCTGTTACACAGCCCTGAATGCTCTTTCCATTGCGATGGGGCTTGCAGCGTAAGAGACAACGACACGCAGCGGTCTTTTTGGTGAGAAATGCCTTAGCAATAAAAACTGACGTGTTGGTGTGGAGGATGGCAGCAAGAGGAGACTGCAGTGATCCAAGTGCCCCCAGGGGAGTAGCTGAGTTGAGTGCAGGGCAGCACCTGGCAAGGCTCAGTAGGTGGCTTGCAGGTACCAAGATAGATGGCTTCTCCTGGACAATGTGCATCTTGAGGTGTGTGAAAAAGTGGCTCAGAATTTATTCTTACTGTGTGCAAAATGTATCACTATTTTATCTTTCCCTGAATGAAGATTTATTTGCTTTTATGTGTTCTCAAAGTCCCCCTGAGTGGGGAAATCAGACCTAGTGAGGGCATGTGATTTTCCTGGGACTTCTTGAGTGGAGATTTAACCTTTTATTAATCATTTGCCTCAAGAGATGTGAAATACGTTGATGTGACTGGTTTCTGCTCTCATTAAACAACTGTCTGAGAACTATATGCAGCCATTTCATTAAGGTAATATGAATTTTTCACTTAGTCTTCTGAGGCATCCATGTGTTCATACATGCACACACAGACATACAAAACTTATGCACACACAAATGATTACATGGAGATTTTCATGAGAAGAGAGATGCTTGGAACTAAATCTCCCCTTTTTTTACTGTAAGTGAGGATGATATTATACATAAAATGAACCATGGGAAGCTATTTTCCCAAGCAGACAGAAATGCTGTATTTTGAGGTGGGTAGCTACATTTCAAAGCCAGAAATCTTCATGAAAAACATTTGTACAGTGCCATCTGGACAAGTTTTTAATGAACGTGGAAAATAAAAAATGAAGACAGACCAACAGTTTCTTCGTGTTCTAAGGCATAATCCTGCAGGGCAAAAAATACCCATGGTTATGGTTTCAAGGATTAGTAAAGAGCATCTACAATGGATTTATAAAAATAAATTCAGACTGAGAAACAAATATTTTAAATATTTATGGTTAGCTTTGATTAATGTAACAGAATTTTGTTTTCTTTAAGAAGAGGTAGTAAGAAAGGATAATGGCAGCAGATAAAGAAAAATTTGTGTGTCTTCTGAATGATGGTTTCTTTCCACCTAATCAAGTAATAAGGATAACTTCTGAGGAGGAAACAAGGAGATGAGTATCCCTCTATATTGATGCACATGGTACAGGAGTTTACCTATCTGTCCATTTACAATGTGATCAACCCTTTTGATACCTGAACATCAGAGGGTAATAAAACACGATTACACCGGAGAATGATTTTTTTGCCTTTCCTGAAATAGAAAGTGTGTGAGAACTGTTTGGATTGCTTTGCAATCTTTGAGAAATACTGTCACCTTTTAACTAACCTGCCTCTTCATCTGGTTTTCTTGTTATGTTTTTAAACCAGGAGCATTTACATCCCTGGTTTTGGATGACAGGAGGAATTAAAGGATACTTGTGATCATGAAATATTTGATTCAATTTGACTCATAACAAGTATATCCTTATATATCCATATAAATCCACATATCCGTCTTGTCTGCTAAACCTTATAAGTTTCAATCTGAGAAGGTGTTTTTTACATCCTGGAATTAAGTCCTGTGGTTTTGTCCATTGTTACAAATCTATCTGGTCCTTTTCCTTCTTTACCTGGATTCTGTAATGCTTTTATTAATGTTTTAATAGATGTTGAGATCTTGGAATGAAAAGACAACTCAGAGTTAAGCAGAAATGATACACTTTCTATGCGGGAGGAGAAACAAGCAAACTGTAACTCTGCAAGTGTGAAACCAAAGGCGGAGGGAACATATGTCTCCCATTGGGAACAGGAGCTAACTGAGTCAATGTGAGTAAGGATGCTAACGTTGCTTCATGAGGCAACATCTAGGCTTGGAGTGAATCACTCCCCAAATTCGCCAGAAGCTGGGGCAGGGGAAGAAAACATTTTGGCTCTGATATTTAGGTTATTATGAAGCTATTTCTTTGCCGTGCTCTAAAACTATTAGTTAAATAACTTAATAAGAACTTCTCTGGCAAAATCTAAATTTAGGGACGGTTCTTCAAGCATCAAAAAATGAGTATTCAGGAGAAAATCTAATTCTATTCCTAACATTATTCAAGTTTGAAAGTGGCATTGTGTCTATTTAGTACATTAAAAGCTATGAAATATAGTCTATGGATCAGTACAAGATGTTTCTCTGGCCTTCAGATGTTTCTCCCTCCTTGGGTATGTTCATTCTGTCCAGGATAGTGCAGTGAAGACTGTCTTATTTTTCCTACTCCAAATTTCTGATCATGTATTTCAAAATCTGGATTTTTTCCTGACTTGCCCTAATATTCATCATCAGAAATAATCTGTTTCTATTGCAGTTATTCAAGTGGATCCAGTGGAGTCTGGTTAGGCGTTCAGTCTGACTAAATGTGGATTTATGTAACACAGATGTCTTCATCTAAACCATCTGCCTTGGCTGCCACTGTAGTTTGGAAGATCAACGCAACACAGTCAATGGAGTTTAAGGTAAGATTCACCTGACCGAAGGTGGGCATGTACTCAGGATGAGGTGAATCCCACACTGAACTCTGCTGATTGTGATTGTATCTCACATTGGCTGTGTCACACACTGTTGCTCTCACTGTACACAGGCGTGGTTAGATTAATCCCACCCTAAATGAGCATTTGTCATTTTTTTATTGGGATTAGTGCAACAATCTTGTTTAAAAAATGCTATCTGCTCCCTTGTCAGTAAGGCTCCAAAACCCCTACGCCTGTTCTGGAATGAGGAGATTTCTGTTTCTCTCACTCTTATCTTGTCTTCTCTTCCTCACGTCTCACTGCTTTTCCCCATTGCTCTCCTCTCTGCTTCCTCCATGCTTGCCTTGTCTGTTGAATATGACTTTATGGTGGTGAAGGAGGAATGTTTTCCCTTCTCCTCTGAGTCACCACTGCAGGACAGACCTTTTTTGCTGACCTTGTTCTATTTTCACCTAGTATCTGCAGCGTTGCTCTGAGTAAGGGGTCAGCTTGATGGTGAAAGGGTGTGTGTCACTTCCTCTAGAGTCTTAGAAATACACATAAGAAATAGTAGTGTTAAACTTGGTTCACAACTTTGTAGGGAATGTACTTGATTGATTAAGGACTTGTGTCCTACTCACTGCTCATTATTCATCTGTTGAGACTGTATAATACTCAGGACAGGTGTGAGGCTTGTGTTCTTCATCCAACTTACTGTTTCCATCTCCCTCTAAAAGAAGGGTAGGCAAATGGGTGAAGGAGGGCAGTTAACTGACTACTTTGCTCTCTTGGTTTATTTTTATTCAGCATTCATATTCAGTCCTCAGGGGCCTCCTTATTCTGCAGAGCACAGAGGCAGCTAATAAGAACAGTGATAAATGCTCTCACAAAGTCACCTGCAATGACAAATTTGCATTATTTGCTGTTACAACAAAAATGAGCACATGAACTTTGTGTGCAGATATGACCAATCAACAATGGAGGCTGTCAATTATGAAAGGTGTTAAAACATATATATATAGATGGCAGAATATGTATAATCTCACTCCACTCATGTGTTTAAGGTGCCTTTTGGATATGGGCTTAAAAATAAAATTTTGTAAGAAATATATTTTCTTACACTAAATCACATTTCTGTTTAATGGTATTTTTTCTGCTTACCTCCTTAGCTCTTGATTTTTAACTATAACCCAAATGGAAAGTTTCTGGGTTTAATTACTATTATGAATTATGATGTGCCAGTACCACATCAAACTTATTTACATGTTGAAGCTTGTTCTGAAATTTTCTGTAAATATGGACAAATGGCAATTTAATCATGATATACTGAAAATGTGCAAGCATCTTGAAGCTCGTTTTGGGCAAGAATACATAAGAAAATGTTGAAAATTATTCTTGGGAAGCATGAATTATGAATGTAGTTTGTTATAGGTAATGCTACATCATAAATACTGCTGTTCATTTTAAGCCTGCATGCATTTCCATGCAGGTATTGTAAGGATGATTTATACATTTCTAGAAATGCAAACACTTCATTTTCTGCTAGTTTGGAGGCAATGCCAAATGCCTGCTCATTCCAATACATGCTGTTTGTAAGTTTGGCTGCAGCAAAACAGCAAGTTGATTTAAATTCTGTCTCCAGGGTCCACTCTAAGACAAGTTACTGGAGAAAACAGCTTTACTTTTAGCTGTTGAATTTAACTTCTCAAATAATGCTTAATAACTGCAAAGCAGAGGTAGCCAAGTGGACACCACTCTCCTCTGCCAGTCTACTCTGTGTAATGTCTATGCATTCTTCTTCTGAGAATAAATTCATTTTATGTTGTGGAAGAATGCTGCTAAGATGGTCTTGAGGTCATGAGGTTATCTGAATATTGTTTGAAGACTTACTGCTACTACCTTCAGTCTTTATAAATGACAGGAATGGATTTATAAACTTGCAAGCTGGGGAAAAATGTTGATGTAAAATTAAGCCACTATCCTTGAACACTTCATTTTGGACCATGACTCTTTACGTATTGTCTATTACATGAGATGTCAAGGTTTTGAAGGAATAATTGAGGGTTCAGAAAATAACTTCTGCAGAAACTTTCAGGAAAGATCTTCATATATTTGGATAGATCGTAAGCTTATCATCTATGATTCTTTCAAGCCTTTTGGACACTTAAAAAGTGATTTAAAATGGATTTTTTTTTTAGGATGTTTGATGATGTTTAAAAAGACGTTCTTTCTTTCAAGAAGAGATACTCATGTTTTGATATAGTTCAGGAGAATATATTTCATAAGGGAGGGAAATTGTAGCCATTCTCCACTTACATTTCCACTGGTGAATTTTAACCAGTTTTTTACTTTTCAAAGAGAAGCATGCTGAAAATAGAATGGAATAATACTTTGCAAAGCAGAAAAAAAAGATAACAGTAATATAATGATGAAGAGCTAAAATAACTTTACGTTGAGTTTCAAATAATGTTTAAGATGATGTTAAGAGAAAGGACAGAATGAATCATTCAGATATTTCCTAAATACAGACTTCTAGTGGTGTTTTAGATATTGAAGAGCAAGTATGAAAGCAAAACTCTAACTGTCTAGAACAGCCAGGTGTAACACCTAAAACAACTAAAATGGCATGAGCTATCCACATTCGGGCAACTGAATCCCACCCAGAGAACCTACCTTAATTTGATAAAAATATTCCAATGTCAGTTTAGAAAACAGATTTAAGTAGCTAAAAGATCACATTCATACTGGAGATCACATTTGCTCAAGGTAAAAACAAGTTCTTGTAATCATGTGTCAAAATGATTATCGTTGTCTGATTAGTTAGAGGCAGTTTGTTTGTAAACCCAAAAGACTCGTTTAACCAGTGATGCAAGAGACTGAGACATGCCCAGGGCCTCTACAGCGTCCCCTGCCATTGTGACTGGGTGCCTGGATGTGCTCATACTTTCCTCGCACAAGAAAGTTCTGTCTTTTCCCTTGAAGAATCCTAAATTTCCTTGATAAGATAGGGAGGAAACACCACCTGTGCTCAGAAATTATTGGGTTTTACATAGCTGCTGGGTTGATGTAGTGAAAGACCAAAGGATATGAAAAAGATAGTAATTAATCTAGCTGAAGGTTTGAACAGCTATGAAAAAGTTCTGGTGCTGCTGTTTTATTTGGATGAAGCATTTCATTATTGTGCTTTTAAATTCTTGCCAAGGGCATTTAGAGTGCTAAGTGGGCATCCTGCAGCACAGAGTTTTAAAAAGAGGGCAAGTAAGCCCTATCTTAGTTGGTAGAGCAAGGTGATTTTCCAATAAGAAGGAACAAGCAGCATAGGTCATCTGGCATGGTGTCATGCTAAAGCAAAAAAAAAAAAACTTCCCACAGAATACCTATCTCAACCAACACTGGCTTTTCATAGATGGAAAACCCTGCTTGGAAAAAAAAAAAAAATTCCATAACAAGGCACAGACCTCTAGCACAACATGTCATGTTGAGGTCAGGCAGAAACCAGATACAAAGATCCTCGTGTGCATTATTTGGATTTGCAAAGTTCTAGGGAAAAAAAAGCACTTGGAGAAGATGCATCAGATATCCAAGAGCACCTTTACATGTTGCAGAGGAGTGACCCTACACCTTTTCAGCTTCAGAAAAGCAATGTTGAAGCACTGGGGTTAAACCCCCAGCCCTGAATGAGGGTTGGCATAGGGATGATGTCCACAACCAGGCAAGAAAGACCCTCCTGATGGTTTTTCACCTAGGGTCTAGGCAGCCTTGGGTGGGAACTGATTAGGAGATCACCACCAGGTGCCCCCACCTTCCACATTAACTTGGATATAGGGCAAGAAGCCACCTCTGTAAGAGCTGACTCTGCTTGGGGTGCAACTGGGAGGTGTGTCTCTACAGTGTAGGTTGGTTGGTTGGTTGGTTGGTTGGTTGGTTCTGGATTTTGGAAGGTCTCTCTGATTTTTCACAGCAAGTAGAGTTCCCGGTAGCGGTGGGGAAGATTGAGACAGGAAGGGAATTATGAGGCTTTCTCTTGACAATTACTATATGATTTGGGTTGGACTGATTGCCTGGGTCCTTCCTTTCCCCATGGCCTGGTTTGGAATCAACACGCTTCCTTCTTTTCTGCGTTATGTGTTGTGAGTGAATACATTGGTCTATTCGTTCCTCCAGTGGTGGGCCACCTTGGATCTCTTGCATATGATCTAAGACCAGAGGGAGGGATCTGGCTCACATGTTGCCCATTAATAATGGTATTCTTCCTAGTTGGGCAAGTGGTCTGCAAAAGAAATGTTCACTTGCAGAAAAGGAGAGAGGCCATTGGATCTTTGGCAGTGGTGATCCAAGATCTGTAGCTTTGAAGTCCTCACCTGAGCTTAACTGGTGGCACAGAAGATCGCCCAGGGCAAAGTCTGTGATTGTGGTAGCTGGTGATACCTCAACTGGGCAGAAATGAGATGACAGGAGAAGGAAATACTGGGAACAAGGGGGGAGGCAAACGATTACTGTGATTGCAGATAGGATTGATATGATGTCCTTTCCACCCTTACTCGAATCCTCATGTCTGCTCATTTCTTTCTACACTTGACTTTCAGACCTGTAAGCATAAGATAGCACTAGTACATTACACAGAAGGCCATCCTGTTTTCCTGTCTACCCCACCCCCACAAAACAAAACATAATTAACTGCACATGCATATTGTAATGTCATGTGATCATTCTGGTGCCACTACCAGCTTGAAGGTTACTCTTTTGTCATCTTTGTGCAATGCTACTGATGTGTGGATTTCTAGTTGTAATTTATATAGTGTAATGAAGACAAATCAGGACAAAAAAGTCCACATAAACGGCTGAAAGTCTAGAATTTGCCTATACCACTTTTGTATTAATCAGAGTTATTTCACTGCAGCCATTGGGTTATATCAGCCTAAATCTACATATTTGCTATTTGTTAAGTACCCAGTGATTCAAGCACATTTTGATTTTGATGTTCTTGTCCTCATCCTCGTTAAGCCTTTACAATGACATTTATGACTATGATCTGGAAAAAAAAATTGTTATTCAAAGAGGATATGTCAACATTACTGTTTAGTATTGGAATGGGTGATTTTTTTTAGTCCAGAAAATTTCTTGTTGACACAGAAGATTAAATGGCATTGAAAACCTCCAAACATCTGCTAGCATTGTTATTGCCAGATTCTAATTCGGCAATGACAAGTGTGTATTTTTCACAGTGGAAGATTTTACTTCTCAGTTGCTGGGTGCTCTGAATGAGCTCAGAATGAGAAGCTGAACATGTGCTGCTGACATTCACTCTCAGCAACAGAAGTGCTAAACCAGTGGTACTTCTACCACCAGTCAGGCTTTCTTATAATCCCCAAATCCACCCATTGCCTGAACAGTTATTCCACTGGTATGTTTGCTTCTGCAAAGTGTAGAACAAGGTCTTCTTGGAACAAGAACTTACCAGTCCCAGGGTAACTTGCATCTTTTTAGGGACAATGTTCACATTGCAAAGTAGACAAAATACATCACAGGAAAACTGGAGATTGCTTTGGAAGGATGAAGAAATTGTTGGGTCTACCTGCTTACTTTTCTGTACTGACATGTTTGAGAATTAATAAGCCTCTTTGAAACTTCCAGCTTTGTTTTCATAGGGGTTCAGAAATAAGGCTCTGTTCTTAGGAGTTCTGTATGATAACATTAGAGACTGCTTTTCTTCTAAAGTTTTGAGGAGCCTGGGTACATACAGGTTCCGGTTCAGCCTCTAAGCTTTTTTTCCCGTGTCTGTTAGGTACCTCAGAAAGTTGAATGCCAATAAGAAACAGGCATAGGAGTTTTAGAAGGACTTCAACTTGCTCCCCCATCCCTGTTGCATGTGGTGGGCTTCATCTGATTTTCCAGAGCGCTTGTGGCTGCAGCCTCTGCTGGGAGCAGAAGGGGAGCAGTCAGGAGCACATCGTGCTGCTGCTGGGGAGGGGGGGCAGCACATGCAGTGCTGTCCCGTGAGCCACACACAGGGAATGGTGCCAAGGAGAGAGAACCTGAGCTGGAGAGGAAAGCCCCAAGATTGTTCAACTCTAATCTGAGACAATGAATTACATTCAAATCAGATTAGCTGGAGAGGAAAACAATTGTTTAACATGTTTCTATGGAGTACAAAATAATAGACCAGCTGAACATACAGAGCATTCTAGATGGTAGTGTCATTTTGAATATATGGCACAATTATTTCTGCCTCTTTGATTATATATATGCTAACTTCAGAAGAGACAGTTTAGAAATTCGCTTGCAGTGGAGTGAAGTGACATTATGACCATGTCACTGTTTAGTCCCTGCACAGCAACCCCTGTAATCTCTGCACAAATGTTCTGCAGGACAATGGCTGCTGGTGCCGCTGTGGCAGCAACAGCAGGTGTGGTGTCTATGGCCTTGACTGCCAGCTCTGGAGTAAGCAGCTGGTTAGGCAGCATCACTGTGTCATTTGTGGAAAAGTTACCAACAGACATTTAAGAGTGATGTATGGCATTTTGGATAATACTACCACATGTTGGTCTGGAGGTGACCCTGTTAAAAATAGTCTTTTGTATTTCATTAAATGTTCAAGCAGTGTGTACAGGCAATGCAAATATTGGCAAATGCAGCAATTACTGAGGGAGGCTGAAAACACTAAATAACAGTCCTGACACAGCCAAAGTGGCAAGTCTGGGCAGGGGCTAGTGGGGAGGATGGTGCTGCCTGGACTGGGGAGCCCCCACAGAGGTGGCAGGATCCTGCACAGGACCACGCCAAGGCTGTGCCTATGGGGTGGACTTTCCCAGCCATCATCCCCTTGAATCCATCACTCTCAGCCATCATCTTCTGAAATGTCTGCCTGTCCTGCTGCAAACTCTGTGCCACCGTGGAGAGGTTGTCCCTGGGGCTGGAGGAGCAGGTTTGTTATCCCCAGTCCCTCCCGTAGGACTCTGCCATTTAAAATCACTTTAAGCACATGCATTTGAGATTTCTGCAGTGTGGGGGAACTCATGGCAAGGATAACTAGAGGAAAACTTAGGGTGAGAAGGCTTTTAACATTGCATGCCACAACTGTGCCTTGTGCGAGCCAGTGCCAGGGTCAATGCACCCACTGCCTGTGGGGTACTGGCTGAGACCATCAAGGGGCTGCAGCAAACCTCTGTGATGGCCAGGGGCCAGCACTAGCTGCAGCAGGTGTGGGCTCTCCTCTCACCCCCACACAGGATGGAAATACCACTTTTTATCAGAGGATCATGCAATTTCAATAGTCAGTGTCAAGGGCAAAATGGTACTATTGGACTATCTTCAAAAGTTATGTGAGAAGCATTGCCTGCCTAGTGTGCTTGATCTAGGGAGAAGGCATCTGTCATTTAGTTAAGATTCTGGCCTCTATTTAATTACATTTTCAGTTAGCTTGCTTTATGAGTATTTATAAATAGATTTTCCCTGAAAAATGTAATGACTTCAACTTAGTAATAGGTAATTCACTGCCAAAAAAAATGGAATGGTGCCTTAATAGAATTAATTGATAATGAAATTCTTTTATCAAAGTCAGATATGAGATGTGATTTAGATGTATTGCCATCGATACCAAGAGAATATTCTTTACCATGTCTCCTGGAAATCTTCAGACTGCTGGTATGGTGCCCAGAGGCATGCTTTACTGTGATTTCAAAAGGGTATTGAGGGCAGTTCCAACATTCCTTTTTTATTCTTCCAGATAAAAATGGTATTTTTTTTAAAGATGATTTTTCTCTCTAAAACATTTTTCAGCTAAAAGAAATGAATGTGCTAATACATTTTAAAAATTCTTTACAAAGTTAGGATCTGGGCATGGTTAGCAGAAACTATATATATGCTTCTTCAGGCCAAAGCTACAGTTACACTAGGGTTTTTTGGAGTGAGAAAAATTATTACAGAAAATTGTTAAAAAGCACTTTCTGCTTTTTGTAAAACAGCAAGACAAATTTGTCACAGCTAAAAATTATTTTCTGTAGCTGAATAACTTGTATGTTCCTTTCTAAGTGACAGCTTTCAGATGGTTTTAGATTCTTCAGAGAGCCCATGTATAGTACTTAAACTAAAGAAAACTTCCTAAGGTAAATTTTTAAGAGTTTTTTGCTTTAAGGTTCATTTATTATGGTAAACAGGGACAGACACAAAAAGTCAGATCAAAAACCCAAAGAGCATCCAGTGTTTTCTAAAAGTTTGCTAAATTGTCTGCGCTACATGGATGTTGTGTGACTATGATTTGACTAAACACTCACTGAAGTTAAAAGCAAAGTTTAGCTGAGGCATTTACATACAGGATCTTTCTGTACTGGAGAAAATCCTGAAAGTGGTGGAACTGGCTGAATTGCATTAGATATCTGGGCACACATATTACACACCAGCTTTTGCTTTCACAGTTAGTTGAGCAGGGACTACCACTCAAATTATTCAATTTGTATTTGCCTTCAAATTATCTACTTGTCTTATTCAAGCTTATTTCACATGCTGATTTTCTGGCATGGGCCTGCTCAGGCCCATCTGCTAGAGTGCCATTGTGCTTCTTCACATCACAAACTGATGCATCAGCTGCAGATGAGCAAAGTGCTGAGCCCACTTCAGTACATGTTCTGTCATAAAATGTGCAAAACACGCGTATATGAGCTTGCTGGGAACAACAAGATACAAATTTTGTGTCCCTGCTTTCTACAGAGGGCTACAGTGTGAACATTTGGCCTCTCACCACCAACAAACACTTTTTTACTTAGCTACCTTCACTAGATATTCCTCTTTTCATGCTTTCACAGGAAAGGAAAAGCAGTACTCTGGGTTATTTGGGAGATAAGGTCTCTGCATAGTCACACTCTCACAACTAGAAGTCACTGAGTTTTCAACACATTTTTCCATACAGTCTTTCTTTGTAACTTTGCAGCATCACTTAAAATGGCAAAGTTTTGACTTTTTTTGGTCAAAATTAGAAAAAAAGTCATAATATGACTATCACATGTTCAGGATGAAGCACGTGCAAATGCGTGTCTTCCAGCCTCAGGTACAGCAGCTTTACTGTTCTTTTTTCCCCTTATCTCCTCCTCCCAGAAAGAAGGCAAATAGTACTATTTTTCATCCCTCTGCCTCAGCTCAATGTAAACTACATTTCACAGATGGGACACATCTGCACCTGCTCAATATTTCAGCAACGCAGAAATGGGACTTAGTGAATTCTGCATAAACCAGTACAAAAGCAAATAAATAAACCTGATTATCTTGAAATGCTGCATGCAAAATGAAAAAAAATGGGAAGGAAATATGATACAAATGGCAGGGACAAATGTCTGTCTGATGACTAACTCAGAGTAACTCATCAAACTCTAAATCTGTATAAGAAAACCCTCTCTGAAACAGCTCCTTAGGTAGGTGTGTAATAGGAAAGACACCTCAGGTAACCCCTTTGAGGAAAACTGTCTTCTGTCTGATTCTAAATGAGGAGGTTTTCATCTAGGGCTGGTGATACGCACCCAAGCTAGCCGTTAAAAACGTGGGTGAAAAAACATATGACAGAAAGGATGGCACTGGATAGATCAGAAAAGATGTTAAGGTAGTTTTGCCTAAGCTGCAAATGTGTTTGTGTGGTGTAGGGTTTTTTTTCCCTGCACCCCCAATGTGGCACACAGGATTTAGCAGTGACCTTGGTCTCCATAGGAGCAAATGTAAGCAAGAGCCTTTCTGCAAGCCAGTCCTTGGTAGTAACTCTAAACTTTGAGTGTTAACACTGCTAGAAGCAGACACTGTCTACGAAAATATGCCTTAAGCTTCAGAAAGTGCAGTTAGTTTGAAGAGGCTTACCTGAAAAGTAAAAGCAATGAACAGAATTAGTTCTGTTCTAGATCAAACCAGGACACTCAGTCTTCATTGTCCACCTCTCTTCTCACACCTTGTGAGTCGATGGAGAGCAAGAC
Source organism: Merops nubicus (assembly GCF_000691845.1). Taxonomy (NCBI): domain Eukaryota; kingdom Metazoa; phylum Chordata; class Aves; order Coraciiformes; family Meropidae; genus Merops; species Merops nubicus. Next base: position 19,587 of record NW_008600919.1, read on the forward strand.
AAGGACTGGAGGAGCAAAGTCCCTCCCACTCTAAGGGAAGATCAGGTTCATGACCACCTAAGGAACCTGAACATACGTAAGTGTATGAGACCTGACAAGATGTATCTGAGAGTCCTGGGGAAATTGGCCGATGAAGTTGCCAAGCCACTCTCCGTGATATATGAAAAGTCATAGCAGTCAGGTGAAGTCCTTGGTGACTAGAAGAAAGGAAACATTGAGGGTACAAAGGAGGACTCTCAGAACTACTGACCTGCCAGCCTCACCTCTTTGCTTGGGAAAATCATGGAACAGATCCTACTAGGAGCTGTGCTAAGGCACATGGGGGACAGTGGACATAGAATCCTTTAGGTTGGAAGAGACCTTTCAGATCATCAAGTCCAACCATTAAGCCATGACAGGCAGCATGCCTTCACCAAAGGCAAATCCTGCCTGACCACCCTAGTGGCTTTCTGTGATGGAGTCACTACATTAGTGGACAAGGGAAGAGCTATGGATATTGTGTCTCTGGACTTCTGACATTGTCCTGCACAACATTTTTCTGTCTAAATTGGAGAGATGTGGATTTGATGGGTGGACTGTTTGATGGAAAAGGAATTGTTTGGATGGTTGCATACACAGGGTAGTGTGCTTAATGGCTCAATGTCCAGATGGAGACTGGTGACAAGTGGTGTCCCTCAGGGGTCCATACTGGAACCAGCGCTGTTTAATATCTTCATCGATATAGACAGTGGGATTGAGTGCATCCTCCCCAAGTCTGCAGATCACACCAAGCTAAGTGGTGCAGCTGACATGCCAGATCGACAAGATGTCATCCAGAGGGACCTGGACAAGCTTGAGAATTGGGCCCATATGAACATCATAAGGTTCAACAAGGCCAAGTGTGAGGCCTTACACCTGGGTCAGGGCAATCCCTGGTATCAATACAGGCTGGAAGATGGGGGGATTGAGAGCAGTGCTGCCAAGAAGGACTTGGGGGTATTGATGGGTGAAAGGCAGGACATGAGCTGACAGTGTGTGCTCACAGCCCAGAAGGTCAACCATATCCTGGCCCTCATCAAAAGGAATGTGGCCAGGAGGTCTCCCCCTCTACTCTACTCTGGTGACACCCCACCTAGCGTACTGTGTCCAGCTCAGGAGTCCTCAGCAGAAGGAAGACATGGACCTGTTGGAACTGGTCCAGAGGAGGGCCACAAAAATGATCAGAGGGTTGGAACACCTCTTTTGTGAAGAACAACTAAAAGAGTTGGGGTTGTTCAGGCTGGAGAAGAGAAGGCTCTGGGGAGACCTACTTGTGGCCTTTCAATACTTAAAGGGAGCCTTTAAAGGTCCCTTCCAATCCAAAGCATTCCATGATTCCGTGGTTTTATGTGATATTTATTGTATTAAGACTAGTCCTGAAGAACAAAAGAATGGTCTTTTAATTTATTTCAGCATATTTCACCCACTGACTAAACTCACCAGATTTCCCAAAATACTTTTCAAACCCATGTAATCAGCAGTGGCTTAATATATACTGATTGAAAGACAGTGCAGTTCAACATTTTCATTAGGAGGAGTTTGTCTATCATGAGAAAGGAAGACTGATGTCATATTTCACCTCATGTACCTCCAAGAGAGGTTATCTTGGCCACGCATTGTAGTGCAGGCTCTGACATCTAACCACCCTCCATGCATGTTTCAGTTGTTGGACTACCAATGGCACAAGTAATGAATCATCATCGTATCAGTGGAAAAGAAGACAAAAATCGACAGACTGAAGGATTTTATCACATTTGTGCCTGTGATGGTTATACAATGTGGGAATACCATAAATTTATTGTAAGAAATCATGCACTGTTGTATGTGCTTGCCTGTAGCTGGCACGTTTGCTTTAAAATGCCTGCTATTTCTAAGGCCCAGTGATTAACTAAAGTTTATGAGCTCCAGATACAGCTAGTGACAGCTGAAGAAGCTGTAAGTGTCTCAGGTTTTGGCCTGGGATATGTTTCATCATATTCGAACCTCTTTAGCTCCGATGAACCATTTTTGATGCTCAGGCAGGCTGGGCTGCATAGGCAGAAGGGCAAAGTCACACAATGAGAGGTTAATAACCTCAGTGTGGAGCATGGGACCAACACTCTTCTCTTCCTGGTCCCATTACCACCTCACCCAACCATGGCCAATTTGATGAGTACAATCTTTTTGCAGTACGTAGAGCTTATGGTTGAAGTGATGACGGCCTCTAAGCTGGACAAGTAGAAAACTTGTACATAGGAGGTGACTGGTGAAAGACAAGGCAGAAAAGTGCTTAAGCTTCACATAAATTTTATTAATAGAACAAACTATCTGAGGAAGTGAAGTGCTGGGGTTAAACCCCCAGCCCTGAATGAGGGTTGGCGTATGGGTGATGTCCACAACCAGGCAAGAAAGACCCTCCTGATGGATTTTCACCCAGGGTCTGGCCAGCCTTGGGTGGGAACTGATTAGGAGATCACCATCAGATGCCTCTGTTTTCCACATTAACTTGGAGGTGGGGCAAGAAGGCACCTCTGTAAGAGCTGACTCTGCTTGGAGCGGGGTTGGGAGGTCTGCCTTCATAATGCATGTTTTTGGGGGGTTTCTGGTTGTTGGAAAGGCTTCCTGGCTTTTCATAACAATTGGAGTTCCCAGGATGGTGGGGAGAAAGATTAGTCTCTCTTTGTGAAATTTTTCTACATAATTGGACTCCTCGTCTGGCTGGTTCCATTTCCCATGGCTGGTTCCTTGGCCAGCTTGCTCCCTTCTTCACATCTTTTGCAGTTTGTGAGTTCATTAACTTGTTTCTCCCTCCAGTTGTCTGGCAGTTTGGATCTTTGGTGTACAATGTGGTGGTGGAGGGAGGACTCTGGCTGTTGGTTTGCCTGTTGATGATACTATCCTTCTGTGTTGGGCAAGTGGTCAGCAGAAAAGGAGAACTTCTAAACCTGTGCATGGTTTTCATGCTAAGCAGGGCAGTACCTCTTAGCAGTATGTTCTGCCTCTGGAGAAAAATACATTTATTTACTGAGCACTGAAAAGCATTTGAATAGCTTAAATGATATGGGAGAATCATGTATTTATGCTTCAAGGTCTAACTTCTCCTAATGTAAGGCTTGTATTAAAAACATCCTCCACATTTGAAAACATGGCAACTTTCTGCTATTTTGCCCAAGGATTTGTGCCTGGGGGTCTGTAGTGAGTTGGGGAACAGCAACAGATATGCAGAAAATTGTGCCTTTTTTTCTTGATGATCAGCAGGTGCACAGAGAGCAAGGAAGACAGTTATTTTATTTTTATTTTCTCTCCTTGTAATTTCTCAAGGCCCATAAAGCTAATGATGAAGAGATCAACAATCCAGTTACAATTAACTTACTTTTTTTCCCCAGTGAGGGAGCCTCTGGCTTTCTGTATTCTACAAAATAGGAGAAGGAGACTATTAAAATGGCACAGCTGAAAATTAAAAGATCCAAAATAAAATAGAGATTGTCATTTAACTCCTGGATTTTATTATACTTAGGGTGATCTCAAACATACATCTTGTTCTTCTCTGTTGGTTCTCACTAGTATACTATCACATAATGGATACAGAAAAAATGATTACTGCAAGCTTTAGAGTGCCTCAAATTTGCAATGACTTTGGAAAAGTGAGTAGGCCAATAACCATCAAGCACCAAGAGATGAGCTACATTACCCCCATGCAGTTACTATATTGATGTGAAAAAGCTGTGCAGCAGATGGTAACTCCTGCTAGTCTTTGTTATGTTTACTTTATTTACATACAAAAAAACGGATTTATTTTTTTAATGAGTTTTTCATCATCAGTTCTGTCCAGACTTGAGTGAAGAAATACAAACGACTTTGCATTATAACTGATATTTGTTGCCCTAAATGAAGCCTATTGTGAACTCCAGCTTCTCATTACATCTGGGACGCGGAAAAAGTAGTTAGATCTCTGTCTTCATCCCTGTAACAGTGCTTGTCTGTCTGTGAAGGATGTTGCATGCCTAGATCTTTTAGTGAAATACGTGAATTCAAGAACAGAAATTATTTTAACAGTAAACATCGAGCAAAGATCATAGTGTAACACCAGCCCTCATTTTCTCTTTAGAGGGACTGAGCCTGTCACTTCTGGATGTGAGAATGTTAGCTTGCTGTAGTGATTTGTGCCTTTCTATTTTTGGACTTATGCATGGCCACATACATTTTCAGAGGTTTCTCTCCAAGGAAATAAGGTTTATTGCTGAGGTGTTATCTAAACCTGAACTAATAATGCACATAATGTGTAGAAGTGTCCTGTACAATTACTTGGTCTTTGGTAGCCATGAGATGTCCCAGAAAGTGTGAGAAGACATAGGGAGGAATTCTTCCTACCATGTACAGCAATGTCCAGAAAGTCTCATTCCCCCTGCTTCGTTCAGGCCATCTCCACATGGTTTTTTCTGATGACTAAAAAAGGGTTGTTACCAGCTCCTTGTCCCAAGAATTGTTCCCAAATTGGAGCTATTTAGTGACACTCCTATTTAGTGTTATCAGATATGACTGTGATTGTGCAACCTCTGCATTTGTATTGGGGCTGCATCTTTGTCTCTCTGCAGCTCTCTTTAAATATTTTACCCTTCCCCCTCCCCTTCTATTCTGACTGGAAATTTTCAGGGCAGCAGCTCTCATTTGAATGTGCACAGACAAAATCTACATGAAACTCCTTTTTATAGCAGCAAGGGAGCACAGATACAGAAACACACTCCAGCATCAGATTACTCTGGTTTCATTTCTCACATTCCCATTGAGCCCTCTAACACTAGCCTGGAACAACCATTTAACACCTTCCTTGTTGCTGTTTTCCCTCTTTCCTCTCTAATATTTGGATATTAAAAACTCTCTCACAGCTGTAGCTGATCATGGCTTTTTGAGATCTTTCTTATCTTATGTGTTAATTATCAATATATATTGAAATTATAGTTTTCCATGTCAACAAAGTTCTTGTTTTCACATTTGGTGAGTGAGCTCTTCTTGAAAGCTGTCCAGCTGGCTTTGTTTTTTTACCTTGGCCTGCATTTGTGCTGAAAGTAGAAGGCTTGTATTACTTTTTAATTGTTTGCATGAAGGATGATTGCATCATTACAGATATAGGCATTTTACCTTGTATTAAATATTCATAAGCAGAAGACATAAGTAATATCTTTTGGCCTTGCCTGTCCTTGGGTGTCCTTGGCTTCAGGCATGTATTTTAAGTTTGTGTACTACTATAGTATCCAGAAAAGAGGAGCAATGTCACACCCAAGAGTGTGAAGAGCTGTAACTGTGCTTAGGTTCCTCATAAAGAGTGAGATGCATATAGAAGGAAGGTTCAACAAATCTGTCCTTCCTATTTTATGTAATTCTAAAATTTTTGAACCATCTGTCCCATAAGAAATGTTCTCCATTCCAGAAACGAGCCTTTAAAAATACCAGAAAAGTGATGAAATAAAAAAAAACCCAAACACTCAGAAATGTTTCTTAAGCCTTTTTCCTGAAGTCAGCAGCTCTTGAAAACCTATTTCCAGTCAGTTTTGGAAAAGGGACTGACAATCAGAAAAATATTCATCTTATTCATAACCAAATGATATATTAAAAAAGAAATGTGGCTGGCAAGTTGGAGGACAAGGCTAAGGCAGGTCAGAGCTGCCAGGGGCTGCGGTGGCTCATTGATGCAGCAGACAACTCTTTGGGACTAGAGATTCTCACCAGCTTCCAGCTGACCATGAAACAGGAGAAGCATCGAGGCACCACAATCTGAGGGGAAGGGCAGTGGTCTAGGAGGTAAAGTGTCATGTGGGTCACCGTATAGCAAGGTGAAAGGCAACACTCAGGCAAAGAATAAGTTTTGTTGGTTTCATTTGTTTTGTTTTGGTTTTGTTTGTTTTGGTTTTGTTTGTTTTGTTTAATCATTCTGGAGTCATTTAGTTTGATTAATTTGATGATATTTGCAAAATGCAACCTCTGTCTCACGCACCTCACACGTATCATTCTCAGTGTAGGTTTCACCAGGAATCCAAGTGAAGGGCTGTGGCAGTGTGGAGCTTTCAGATTATAGCTGCTTTGCTGGAGCGTGCCAGAGGACAAATGTTTTCATCCCTGCCCACGGTAATAGAGAGAGTTAATAGATTAGCACTCACAAGTGCAGCATGAAGCCTATGAATAAACTTTCTAAGCCATTGCATTTGTACAAACAACTAATGTAGCTGAAAGCAAGATCTATCACAAATTGGGAGTGCAGAGCTTACAAGGATATTCATAGATATAAATGGCTTTAGGAAAAAAAAGAAATCTTTCAAAAGCATAGCCAAGGAAATTAAAAGATACAAGTAATCAAAAAAAGCGTCAAAGGCCTGAATTTCTGAGGAGCTGTTGTTAATGAAGAAACAATTGGCTTCACAGAACATCTATGCTAATGAACTGTACTTTATGGATGATAATTAATTTTTTTATGAATGCTTAATAAAGGCAAAACTGGTGAAATAATGAATAATAATGAAAACTGAAAATCTCTTGGAAGTTAAAGGAATTGTGAATAAATAGGTTTATACTGTATTGAGAACAATAATTGCTTATGTTCTTTTTACATTTTCAAGAGCAAGAAACATGAAAGTCCCAATTCTCTACAGTATTTAAGCACAAGGTTAAAGCAGAGAACCAGATTAAATTTGGATGGTAGTAGGCCGAAGAATGGGTTGGTATCCATGGAGAGTAACATATCCATAGATAACCCAATTCAGGATCTAAAGTGAATAAGTATGATGTATAGTTGCTATGCTGGGCCATATGGTCAAACACATTGTGCTGTGTGGCTGGCAATGGGCAGAGTCTGCCCCAAAAGTTTGGGAACTATGTAGATGCTGTGGACAAGTAGAAAATGGTTTGCAAATATTTAGGAAATATTAAAATTACGTATGTGATTTTTACAAATTAAGACTGAAATATTTTGCAGTGCAATTTAAGATGTTTTGCACAGCACCTAGAAGCTTGGGAGAAGTTACCTGCTATTTCTCTCACAGATTGATGTTCAGCTGTGTACTTAATCTCCCTTGTATTCTCAAGGCTTCTCACTTTCGAGCTTCTGGTAAAAATATTATTTACACCAGCCTTGGTTCTAAGCATTCCTCAAAAATCAAATACAGCAAATCAAACCAAAAACCTCATCCGAAGTGACTAGTTTTGCAGTTACCCAGGTTTGCCACGAGATGTCAGAATCTGCAAGTGCTGGTTTCATAACAACTGCCACAACTTTGAGTAACAACCCCTTTTCTCTTTCCTCTGGATATATCTCTATGTGTGTGCTTATTTCTAATCCTTTGTAAAGCATTAGAAAAACCTGTTTTTCTCTAGACATAGCTGTAGTATAAATACTAAAGTACTTAATATTCTACCGTAAATAGAGAAACTTTTTGCATAAGAATAACCCTATATGAGTTATTATGGCTACCAAAGGTAGAAATAATTTTTTTTTTACTGGCTAAATGTAGAAAATATATCATGCTAATTTGAGATTTAGAATATTTTTACAGGGAAACTGCCAAACTTTTTGCACCTGATGCTGAATCATAATTCCTGTGTGTCTCCAAAAAGCTTATTTAGTTTCTGCATTTTTTTCCTGTTAACTTGCCATATGATTTTGAAAGTTCATGTGCCCCCAACTTCTTACTCATCTATTGACAAGTTCTACTGTTTTTTTAAAGAAAACCTTGTACCTCTTGTTCCTAGAAGCACCATTTCTGCAGCTCAAGGGCTCTGCTCAGTTTCTGGGCCCATTCATGTTTTTCCCAGGGCAGGATTTATCCCGTGCTGAGGGATGTGGGACTCAGCCCATGATCAGAGCTGTGCCTGCCTGCCTGCAGCAGGCTCCCTGGGGCTCAGTGAAAGATGTAGTACCTGCTGCTAGTTTAGAGAGGGAAAATTGTCCCTCCCTAAAGATGTCATGCTCACCTTGCAGGAGAGTGATTAAGCCCTAGAACAGTACTTCTTTCCAGAACCTCTCTTGCATTGACTCAGACAGATGTGAGTACTCCTGTTGGCCATATGTACCACCAAGTTCTTTTAGCATTTTTGCTTTTCTTGGTCTCTGGGATATTACCAGTCACACTTGGATAACACACAAAATCTGTCTGTTAATAAGTTCACATTTAAGCTTAATTGTAGGGTGCACAGCACATGAAGACAGAGCCCATGCTTATGTGGCTTGTTAAAATCTGGCCTGTGTGATCTAAGAATAGAACTGAGGATTTGACTGCAAGGTCTTCTGTACAGGCTGCGTAAGTCTTTTGGGGAGGAGCATCCCATGCTTTGCCAAATGAGGACTTTAAGCATTTGCTGAACTACAGGAGCACACTCAGATCCCACCAGGCATAGACCAGTTGCAACTTGCCGAATATGAGAAGGCTTAAACGTGCCGCCTTCTTAATCAACTGCTTATGTTCTTTGCTGTACACTCAATGTTTGGTGTATCCAGCAGCAAGCTTTCAGTATTTTATTTTGATCTGGGCCAGTTTCTGGTGTTATTCAAGTGATCAACATGGGAATGCTGTTATCTCAGAAAATAACAAATTTTTCTCTTCTGTATTTAGGTGTCGCTTCCTTATGCAGACAATGAAGGTTAACAGCCACTGTTACTCGAAAATCAACAATATATCCTTCATCAAACCATTGAAATATTATCTGAGATGTCATTCTCTGCAGTATATGTTTTAAATTTGTCCAAAACACATATGAACATTGTTCTGAGCTTCTCAGCCTTCCACTTGAGTGGGCAGCCAACCACTGTGTTGTCTCTATTAAAATCATATTCCTTTTTTTTATTTTAAGTCTAATGAAAGCATCCAATTATATACTTGGTTTTAAGTCTGAGGGCAGCCTGGAAGCATGCAGACTAATGGAACCCTAATGGCCTGTAAAAACAAACCTTATATTGTGATGTTTGAAAGTTCTTAAGGGGTTGTCTTTCTTCTGTTGCTGTCTGAGTGCAGAATATGGGCACAGTGCTCTAACATGTCAACTGAATTTGTTTCTTGGCAACACCTTCCTATATTTCAATATGTATAATACAGGTGTCTTTAGTTATACATTGTTCATATAAATAGGGAAGCAAATAAATAGCAATATGTTTAATGCACATATTTAAACTCTAAAGAGCTCTTATTTCAATTGGGATGTCTAATAGAAACTAAGAGTATAATTGCTACTTGTCTGTGTTCACGCTTCAGATGAGTAGGCAGGATTTGGCACATGCGCACTATCTACCCAAAAAAAAACAGAAACATGTGACATTTCAGATGTTGACAGCTTAAAAAAATAGACCAGGGTAGCCAAGAATTATAGTATGACTTCAGTTATTTAATTTATGGGCTGACTTGTCTAATGGCAAGCTAAAGTGGTGAAGCACATAAATGAAGTAAGACAGATGGTCAGTGAATCAACATTTCTGTGGAGAGTGGTGCTTTTATCCATTTTTTTTTCTGTTCTCTTAGCATTACTACCACAGTATTGATCCAAGCATTGGATTTTGTATCAATTTCCATCACCTGATATCGTATGATCAGGGTAAGAGCAAACGTAATCTTTCTCCAAGAAAAATACAATTTTAATAAGCCTTCTGGAGAAAACAGCTGTGGTAATTTTCATGGAAAACTAGAGGTCAACCCTCTGTTTACATGCATATTTAAATCCTTTAAAAGCATTCTTCTGCATACACATTTCTGTTACATTACCTTTAAAAACATTTTGTTCCTTGCTGCTTAGGAAGATGTCAGAGATCCATAATGCAGGACCTCCTGTTTTGAGCACTGCTTTACAAAACGGCACTAAACAGGCTGCTGCTAGCCCTGTTTATTTTGAAAAATTATAGAAGTATTTTAGGGTTTTGAGGGGGTTTTCATCATCACAGTGAAATGTTTAGATTTTTGTGAATCAGCAACTTCTAAGGTGGAAAATGCTACAGCTGCATTTTCTGACCAAGTTTGCTGCTCAGGTGAGTGTTAGTTTCTGCCTCTTCATGCTCTGGTGCTTACTGGTAGAAAAGAACAACCAAGTTTCTTTTCATTTTCCTCCACATCATGTAGCTGGGTTCTGTGGCAGTATGGATCACTTGTGTAAAATAGGAAATTTGGATGCCTTCTGCAGCTGATGCGAGTGCATCTGCAGGAAGCACTCCTCTCGGCAAGACAGAGCCACGATCAAGCCCTGTAAGAGGTGACCAGGTTGCAGCACACCTTGATATTTATGTAGCATGCTTGTCCACAATTTTTACCTTATTGTTGTTCTCCTTCATAGGCATGTGTTCTGGTTTGAGTTAGAACAGAGCTAATTCTGTTCAGTGACTTTACTTTGCAGTCAAGTCTCTTCTTACATTTTCACAGGCAGTGTCTGCTTCTAGCAGTGACAACGCTCCATGTTTACAGTTACTACCAAGGATTGATGTGCACACCAAGGTCACTGCTAAATCTTGTGTGCCACATTGAGGGGTGCAGAAAATAAAAGACTGCACCTGTGGGGAGAAGCTGACAGGACAGGTGACCCTAAATTGACCAGTGAGGTAGTCCATCCCATCTACATCATATTCAGTATAGCTTTATGCTCCAGTTCCTGAATCCAGTTCTTGTCTGCTGCTGAGTGCCGTCTGGGACTTCCCCAGTGCCTGCTCCACAGGGTCAGTAGTGACAGTAATGTAATTGCCATCAGGGGTTTGGGTTCAACACTAGATTTGGATGTATTTGTATATATTCCATTCTGTTGTTATTATTTAATTTAAAGCTGGTTTAGTTTACTTTCCCAATCTGTAAGTCTCTCTCCCTTATTCCTTTTCTCTTCCCCTTTAGGTGGGGACAGGGGTTAACAAACTCTGTCTGTCATTCATCTAGTGAATGGCCCTGACCCTAAACCTTGACAGCATGACAGCTTTCTGACACAGGCTGGTTCACCAATCAACCTGGGCAGGGAGCTTTAATGACTTGGGTTCTTTCTCACATAATACACACAGCCTTCTCAGTTTTGATTTGTTTTACTTGCTCTATATTTACCTATATTTTTGCAAATGCTTTTTGATCAGAAAGGTGAAAATACGATGCCAGATTACAGCTTTGTAATTGCAGTGAACTGTCTTTACTGGAGCACTCACCCCCAGGGCTTTCACCTGGTTGTAAGTAGGACAGGTCATATGCTTTATATAGCACTACAATAGTTTTGTGTCCAAACCATTGTGTGCTAAAACACCTCCATTTGTACAGTTTCATTTCATAAAGCAAAACAAATGCCCCAAATTCCTTAAGATTAAGCACTTTTTGCTTTACTGTGGCTTTTTAGTAGAGTATTAAAACTAGTCTAGAATACAGGTCTTGTGCTTTCAAGATATCCAACCATTTGAACCACTTACCTTTCCTGAATCTTTTGGTATTTCAGTTAAGATATCCTTATAGCATTCTGGAAGTAGAGTTTTATGTGCAGCTCTTGCAACAGGCTTTTGCAAATGCTGAGTTTACATGGGTTAAGGATTGATTTGAGAACTTCATGGAAGATAAATCCATTGGAGTTTCCTACATGTACAGAAGTCACAAGGCTTGTGAAACTCATGAGCTGCAAATGACTGAAGAAGACACCTAGGTCATGTCATGTTTGTCCTGTTCTTGTGCTTTCCTTTATGCATCCACTTCTGGTTTTAGATTTTCTAGTATGTTTGCTCTTATATTCTTACACGCAGAGCTTTCTGGAGAGCCACTCCAAGACCATGGAAGGACCTTTGCCAAAAGCATGAAGCAGTGTCTTACACCGTCCTAAGGCCATGAATGGTAGGAAACAGTTTTGTAGAATCATAGAATTTGTTTTGAAAGGGACTTTAAAGGTCATTTAATTCTAACCCACTGACATGGACAGGAGCACTTTCCACTAGACGAGGTTACTCAAACCCCCATCCAACCTGGCCCTGAACACTTTCAGGGATGAGGTATCAACAGCTTCCTTGGGCAACCTGTTCTTGTGTCTTACGGCTCTCACAGTAGAGAATTTCATCCCTATATCTAATCTAAATCGACCCTCTTTCAGTTTAAAACTGTTACCCCTTGTCCTGTCACTACACTCCCTGATAGAGTCCCTCCTCATCTTTCTTGTAGGCCCCCCTCTAAGTACTGGAAGGCTGCTATAAGGTTTACATGGACCCTTCTCATCTCCAGGCTAAACCACCCCAACTCTTCCAGCCTGTATTCATAGGAGAGGTATTCTAGCCTCCTGATCATCTTTGTGGCCCTCCTCTGGGCCCTCTTCAACAGGGCCATGTCTTTCTTACAGTGGGGCACCCAGAGCTAACCACGGTACTCCAGGAGGGGTCTCACAAGAGCAGGGAATATGGGGAGCTAGGCGAGCAGTGAGACCTGCTGGACAATGCTTTTGTTGCAGTCTGGGATACAACTGGCTTTCTGGGCTGCTAGCACACATTGCTGGCTCCTGTCCAGCTTTTCATCCACCAATATCCCCAGGTCCTTCTCCACAGGGCTGTTCTCAGTCCATTGATCCATCAGTCTGTATTGATATTGGAGTTTTCCACTACCCAGATACAGGACCTTACACTTGGCCTTGTTGAGCTTCATAAGGTTTGTGTGGGCCCAGCTCTCTGGCCTCTCAAGATCCCTCTGAATGGCATCCCTTCCCTTTAGAGTGTCAACCATTGCACACAGCTTGGTGTCAGCAAACTTGCTGAGGGTGCACTCGACCCCATTGTCCATGTGCCTGAGAAAGTTAAATAATACTGGTTCCAGTATGGTCCCCTGAAGGACACTACTCATTGCTCTCCACCTAGACATTGAGACATTGACCATGACTCTTTGAGTGTGATCATCCCTACAATTCCTTGTCCACCAAGTGGTCCACCAATCAAATCCATGTCTTTTCATTTTTGGGACAGGGGTGCTGTCTCAAACGCTATCAAATTTGTATTTCTTTTTTTATATTTTTACAGTTATCAAGTGCTTTGCACAAGTGTGGTTTCCCAGGCACCATGTGGTTTGGCTCAGAATTCAGAAGCTCCCATCACCTGTGTTGCTGGTGGCCGTGTCCAGCAAACACACAAAAAATCCATGGGAATTCTTGCTCAGACCCAAACTCAGCAGCGGCCTTCTCAAACAAAACAATTTTGTGCTTTCCCAAATTAAGGCATTTACCTGGAAAACAAACATTTTTCTCTGAAGTAAATATGGTTTGATAGATTTTGGTCATGTCACTTAACAATCTGTCAAAAGCAACTCTCAAATGTTAAAGTGATGAAATGGTGCTAGAACTCATAAACAATAGACTATGGCTCTGCTTTGAATAAATTTTCCTGAATTGAAACTCAAGGAAAACAATAAGAGCTATTAAAAAGTTATTGTTCCTCTAGAAAGAGTTTCCTAGAGAAAAAATTGTAGCTGCAAGCATAAAGCAATGACAGCAAATCATCCCTCCATCTCACTAGTTTAGCTTGGCTTTTGCTTTTGACCTTGCAAATACCTGCAAATACCATGTTGAAAAATGACTGAACTTGGCAATGACTATCCTGAATCAATATAAATGTTTCCCTCAGTTGCAAAAGAAAATCTCTCTCTTCTTTGTTCTTGGGTTTCACTATTAGGAGCACTGGTTGAGAAAGGTCCTGCTAATCAGTGCTACACTGGAGGACCAGGGTTAGTCATAGACTTGGTGTGATTTCTCAGTGGCCACACACTATCAGGGCTGAGCAGCACTATTGATGTCATTAAAACATGACATTCCAGCGGTATACACCAAGATGGAATGATGCACATGGGTGCTGTGGTCACCCTCATCCATTATCCCAATCCAGGTAAGGACCCCATTAACCTCCCACTCCTGCCAGGCTTGGCTGTTACTGCCTCTGACCCACAGCTCCTCTTCATGGGTGATGGCAGCAGCAGCTGGCAGAGGGGTGCAGAAGTACAACGCTCATTTGGTGCTCCTGAAACCCTCCGAGGCTGCCAGAGACAGGACCCTCTTTCACTCTGCCCTTGCTACAGATCTTAGTGCACAGGTAAAGAAAACTACGTTTCAGAAGACAGCGTCCCAAGTTACTGTAGATAATGTTGTCTCCTGGTCATGAATACACACTGCAGTCTAAATTTAATGTCAGTGGAGCTAACAGTGGAGTTTTGAATTTGAGTTGAGCCAATGCAGGATTTTAAGTGAAAATATCCAGAGTGAAACTCTGCACCTCTAACACCTGCAGAGCTGGGACTGGGGCAGCTCAGCCCTGATCCAGAGCTGCTCTTCAGTCCTTAGGGATCATCTAGGATGGATTCAGCTCTGGCCCAGACACTCCCACCTCCAGATCTCTGGTTGTTTGTGTCTGTCTACGAGCTAGAGGCTGCTGCCATTCCCCAAGTGTCGATGCTTAGTGCTATTTCAGATGCCCTGGGCTGCTGAAGACTTCGGTGTGGGGCAGGTAGGAGGCCAGAGCAGGACCTGCAGGAAGCCCCGTGCTCTTTTGGGACAGCAGTTGGGTGCCTGCTGAGATCCCAAGCAGCATTAGCAGCATTAGATACCCTCATATGGCATGTTGTCCACTGACTGGGGCAGGAACTTAGATGCCTGGCTCATGTGTATGTAGATATTTAAACACATACATGTCTACAAGCCCAGGATGGATCTCATCTCTAGAGTAACAGACAGAGAAATGGGACAGAGTAATAAATCATTTTGAGATCCATATGCTGTTGCTATTGAGTATTGCTTTTAAATAGATCCTGAGGTCCTGAATCCTTGCAGCAATGATGTCAAATTTTGAACTAGTGATGCTTCAACAGTTGTGTCTCTGTAAAGGGTTTTGGGTACCAGGAGGGCAGGGCAGGGAGCAGCATGCTGTGGCAGGGAACGCAGGAGCAAAGGCAGAGGAGTGTTTAAAAGCTTACAAGGCTGAAAAATGTTTCATCCTTCTTGCAACTGCTTCTTCCTGAGGCAGCCTGAGCCTGAGGTGTGCCTTCAGTAAGGTCTTTAACTCTCAGGACAGAATCTGGACCCTTCCATGTATGTGGAAAGAGTAAAGGATAACACAAGGGTGGCCCTTCAGCTAGTGCCAAGTGTTGCCTGCTGAAAAAATGACAGGCTATGGACAGATAAGCCCAACTTCAAGGGCAAGAAGACTGCTCTTTTGAAAGCAAGGATAAAAATCCCTTTAACTCAGGTCTTGGACCTGCTGATTTGGTGGCACAGCCATCTACGGATTGCACTTAAAAAAAAAAAAAAAAAAAACAAACCAAAAAGTTCTGCATTTTTTTATTGACTCATAGTGCATTTTAATTACTTTTCCTTCCCTTTTTAACTCTCCCAAACAACAGATCGTTCTCAATTTCTTCTCCCTAAAACAACAATTTATTTTCTGCTTTCACTAATATCTATTATTAACATTCAGATGATTTCTTACTCCTGGTAATTTTTCTTTGTTTATGATTTTTCACAATAGACAGACTAGCCTCAAGATTCAGAAAGCATTAGGTTATCATTTTCTTCTTGTGGCCAATAGATGGGACTCTTACCTCTGATATCTCTTCTCTCTTTGATCTTATTGCATAGATAAATAGTGCAAAAACCATCCCTGAACTCTGAAACCTGAGGGATATCTTATCCCACATCTTTGAAAAACGTGTAAACAAGGGACCTGTGCAGCTGTTGGCAACTCAACCAAGCCAGATATGCAGGATGCTGGAGACAGCAGAACCTTTGGTTAATAAACCTGGGTTTCTCTTTCAGACAAAGTGTTTCATAAACAAATTAAAAACACTTACTGTTCTGTTTTTTCCCCCAGGAAGGATACATATTGTAGGGGTCAGTTAAAATAATAAATAAAAAATTAAACCAGCAAACAGGTCAAGTTAATTAAAGAGGTTATCCGTGACTTTGTGTTACCTTTTACTCTTAGACACAAGACTGTCACTAAAATTGCTAAAGCTTATCAGGTGCTGGCCTGCACTGAATTGAAACACTGAATTTTGTTGGGAGGTTCTCTTTTAGGTGGGAGATAGTTCCAAGATCAAATAGTTCATAGAAATACGTGGTTCAGCAAATTTCTGGTGAAACATAGGTGGGGCATCAGTGGATTTCAGCCTAATCAGAAATGCACTCCCGGGGCAGACCTGAGGACTCCTGTGTTCCAGCTTTCCTGGCTGAGAAATCACTGGTGGAAATCCTGGGATACTATCAGTGACTCTTGCAGTCAGTGCCCTGAGCTCAACAGCAGGAAGGCTGGGAACTCTCTGCTCACTCTTCCAGCTTGGAGGAAGTCCAGTCAGGGAGATGAATGCCTGGAAGACATACTAAAGTGGTGTTCAGAGATTGGAACTACAGGCTTAATTTCCATTGCTTTTCATTTTTTTTCCAGCAAAATGTTTGATTAACTTGTCTTTTCAGATTTTGAAATGGAGAAGAGAAGATGATGTCCTGCAGCAGAACAGCAGTGTCCCAAAGTGGAATACATTTTATTTTCTAGCTCTGGAGATGGCTGTGAAACAGTGAGCAGTTCTGTCTGCAAGGGCACATTGTTCTCTGTTGGTCTTGCTGCAGAATTATCCCTACACATCTCCTGAAGTGCTCCATGTGTTTGGTTCCGTTGTGTATTGTGCCTGGTTGGGGATGTCCCTGCAATCCCTGCCCAGCAGTGTCCTGGTTAATACCACACGTTGGGATACGAATGTGAGTGTATGCAGTGTGTGAGTGCAACAAACACACAATGCTGCCTCGGAGCCATCTGCCCAATCATAGAATCATAGAATCATAGACTCATAGGGGTTGGAAGGGACCTTGAAAGATCATCTAGTCCACCCCCCCTGCCAGAGCAGGGTCACCTAGAGTACATCACACAGGAAGGTGTCCAGGTGGGTTTTGAATGTCTCCAGTGAAGGAGACTCCACAACCTCTCTGGGCAGCCTGTTCCAGTGCTCCGTCACCCTCACAGTGAAAAAATTTTTTCTGATATTCATCTTGAACCTCCTATGCTCCAATTTACACCCATTACTCCTTGTCCTATCATAGGTCATCACTGAGACTGATCACATTGGAAAGGATGATGCCATCAGCCCCCAGCTCATAGTATGGAAATGGCAGATGACCATCAGGCAGATTAAGCAGCAACCAAGGAATTAAGCATGATTTTTGACACAAAGGAGTCACGTTGAGAAGAGATATGAAAGGAGTGTGAAAATTTGTGACAGAAGAAGCAAAGAGAGCACAGAGCTGCAGACAGACTGGGTTTGACACTGCTATGAGTTTCCCCACCAGCACCACCACCTCTGCCCAGGCCAGACAGAGCGTCCTCCCTGGGGGTGCCATGAGGTGCTGGGGGGTGCCTGTGCCCCACTGGTGAGGGACAGAACAGCAGTACTCTGGAGGACCCATCCCTGCAGCATGCAAACCTGAACTCAAAGGGTGTTGACATTTATGGATCTATTAACATCTTGTTAAGAGTCTAGCATTGTGAATATTACTCATATCATACCAATTACACACTGTTGGGAAGCTTTGCCTCACTGTGTGTCAAGCTGGACCTTGTGCACTGAATTCCCACTGTCAGCTGGAGAACTGTAGCTGCACTCCTGGAGTGTGTCTCATGCTTTAATTTCATCCAGGTGAAATCAGTATCACAAAGAAAGAACACAGCACCCCAAAACCCTTCCCAAAGTATGGAAAACAGGGGCATACAGGAGTGTTTCTGGCTCCTCCAGAACAGCAGCTAGTGCAGATGTGCCCTCAGCTGAGTGGAATATGTTACTATCACATGGATGCCTCAACCAGGAGGCTGGAGAGAAGAATGACCTACAGCAGAGGGGTGTTGAAAACCTGAGTGCTGAGCTGCCTCACCTAGCACAGCTTTGCAGATGGCATGTCTGCCTATCCCATCCACATTTCACAAGCAAAATGAAGGGTAATGTCCTCATGCATCTCTGTAATAAAAATCCTAAATAAACTAGATTGGTATTCTAATTTATGAGAATTTTATCTGTTCTTTTTAATTTGAAAACAGTCCTATTTTTAATTACAGATCATCCAAGTCCCAAATGGCAAGGAGAACATGAAACAACACAAGATGGCTGCAACACATGACAGTTCTTTACTGAGCCATTGTCTCCTGTGAATGACTACTGCAGCCCCTCAAAATACCTTCTTTGTGTTTTTTGGAATAACCAGAATGTCACCTTATCCCATGTCTCTGCAATAAATGAATTATTTCAGTTCTATGTTACAGGCAAGCATTGCACTTGGTAAAGTGAAATATTGATATCTGGGAGTTTTACAATCTCAACAGATTTTGCTTACTTTGAAGGAAGCACACTTTACAGCCTGCAAGCTAACTCCTAGGTGAGCTGGGTGTGCATTAGACAGAGGGAGTTTGGCAAGTCCTGCAGCATCCAGCTCAGATCACACTGAACAGGGGTGGAGGCTCTGATCGTCTGCCAATTAAAGAAGCAAAACAGGGGGAGGGAGAAGGGAATTTCTTGATCACGTTGAAGTCCTCCTAATAAAATGTGTCATTCTCTTTAACAAGGGCTTTCATTTGTCCCCAGGGCGTATGCAGGCTGGCCAGAGTGCTTAGTTAGATCAAATGTCATGTTAGATGACACACAGTTGTATTCATTCATGCTCTCTGCTCTCGGCTGCCCTTTACAATGCCCTCTAACTGTTGTTTGGCAAAGGCTTGGCTCAGGACTTGCTTTAGCAGGCAAATGTGAAAGTGGATGGTTTTCACAGGGCAGCTCAATGTCCAGTGCCTAAGTTCTCCATGGATGCCTACATGCTTGGGCAGCACAGGGACCTCTGCTGTCCCTCAGAGGGAGCTCGCTTCCAGCCCACACAAACACCTGCTATTGCCACAGTTCGTCTGAAATTATTCCATTTGTTTTCTGAACCAAGGCAACAAGGTTACAGAAAATTGAATTTTCCTGCATCTCTAAGTTGTTGTTAAATATTTCTTGTGATCCAAATGATGAATTTGTTTCTCTCCTCCTGCTTGCCTCCCCTGCACTCCCCAAAATGTGTTGAAATAGATAACCTGCACATTTAGAGAAATGAAAGGAAGCATGTCCTTATGTTGCACATGATTAACCTCTAACTTCACCAGTGGAGAAGAACATTACTTCAAACCCTACAGGTGTACTTTGAAAAGGGCAGAACAATTTTAATGCCTGGTAGCTTTACAGATAAATTCAATATGTCAATAGCAATCTGTCATTATACTTTTACGTACTGCATGGCTGTATCAGAGGCCACAAACCATATATTTTCCTCCAGACAGAAAACTACCCCAATATATTAACAATTTTTCCATTCTAATTTCTCCAAAGTATATTAGTCAGTGTTGATGGCCTGAAGCTGAGTTTATTGCAAGAATAATCTGAAATGTAAGGACAAATAGTCCTGCTTTTCACTGGAACTAGAAACCCTAATCAGATGCTTCTGACCTATGATGCAGCTGTGTACACCTTTTCTGGTCTCTATACTTGAGAGAATGATGAGTAAGAACCTGATTAAATTGCTTGGTGGTGGTGGCTGTTTGGGTAAGTGGTTACTGCTGCACTCTAGCTGTGATGGGAGCTGGAGCCTGGCAGCCCACGAGTCAGGCAGCCTGTACTTCTTCTCATCCTCCTCACTCTCTGCACCCCCTGTCTCCTTCCAAGGGCTCCACACTGGGCACAGGGTGTGAAGACATTTTACAGTGTTTTGTATTCCCAGGAAAATACGATTGCTAGGTCAAACAATGCTTTCAGCTATCTCTGGCTAGATATATCGATTTAAATGCAGTCCATTAATGTGATAATTATGAATTCATGACACAGTGTTTTGCTCCCTTGTACAGAACAGTTACAGTTTTATAATGGCTTTCCTTGTTTTCCAAGTACATTTGAAACCTTCTGAGCTAACCACTGGAGTAGATGACCTTCTTTGCCTCCTAGTTCAGGTAGATTATATAACCAAATATTTCCACTCCAGTTCTCCAAAAAGATAAGAGCTGAGTGAAGCAAACAATGACAACAGAAGTGCCAACTAATCTGAGGATCCAGGATGGCCTTACACAAAACTGAAGCTGATCAGTGGAATCCAGGAAAGCCAAAAGCCTTCTCAACTCTATTTTACCTGTACTTAAAATAAATGCATTAATAAAAATTATAATTTCAATAAATTTTGGGTTTATTCTGTATTTCCAACATTAAAAATGAATATATTAAAGAAACTTATTATAATTTAATTTTATTTTTTTTTTCACTATTGGGAACCTGAAAGACAAGGAGAATAATGTATGCCTATACTAGCAATTTATAAATATACCTGCTTCATGTGGATTCCTGTCTCCCCACATCTTGCACATTCATCTTTGCCTCCTACTCTGCTCTGCAGTGGAAGAAGAGCATCCATTACAGACATAAGCGTTGCACAGCTCAGGGGACAGTTTCTTCCTCTGAACTGATTGCTTAAGTAGTGCATGGAGGCATGGTAGAAAAATAGTCTCTCTCCCTTCTGCACATAGGTGAAATAACCTTTCAGATTCTTCATAGAGAAGTCTAAAAAGATCCCAAGATGCTTCACCTTTCACAAGAACCACTGAGCCCATGCTGTAGAGATTTAGGACCTGGGTGCTGTGAAGGAGTCATGTCACTTTTGGGCATTTGCCATACTTGGCAGTTCATCATCTCCCAGTTCTACATCCTTTCCTTTTGGTGGTTGGAGTTGTCCATAATCTCTTTTTCCTCCTTAACTTCAGGAAAAAGGAAATGTCTCATCTGCTCTCCCAGTTTCAGTTGCAAAGATACTGAGAGGCCATTTAGGAGCTCAAAGAGACTGCTGTCTCACCATGCTGTGGCGGAGAGACAAGCAAGGACTTGTTTCCAAGAGAATGACCAGACTCTGCAGGAAAAGAGGACTGAATTGCACGCCTCTGCTGGCCACAACAGATGGTGGGAACATGTCCAGGAAAACAGAAGCTGAAAAGGATGGGAGCTGCCTTTCTGAAGTTTTAGAGCCACTGGTTAGGGCAGCCTGTCAAATATATATGCAGGTGTGGAATAAACCTGAATATTGTCTTCACCAGGTGACCTTCTCTGTGCAGAAGAACCGTAGGGAAACTAG
>NW_008600919.1:40731-43396 GCF_000691845.1 Merops nubicus
TGTGAAGCCCCCCAGACAGCCTCTGTGCAGGCAGTAGGAGTGGCAGACTGCTCACCCCGCAGCTCAGCGTGCCTCAGTGTGCGCAGTGTGTACCGTCCCTGCGTGCCGTGCTGTGCCCCAGGGGACACTGCAGGGGAGGCGAGACACAAAGACACTAATCGTTCTGCGGACAAATCAACAAACAAGCCTTTGCTCTCCACAATGCACACATGGGGCTTTTTCTTCTCTTTTTCTTTTTTTCTTTTTTTTTTTTTTTCTTTCTTTTCTCATTTGCATTTCCTTGCTAAACAAGCCAGCAGTATAAAATTATTCTGGAAGAAGGTTTTGTTATCAGTTGCACACAGCTGTAGCTTAAAGGAGAGAAAACTCACTGAAGCATTCAAAACTGGCAGTGGAACCACCACGGTGGAGGTACCCAT
Source organism: Merops nubicus (assembly GCF_000691845.1). NCBI lineage: Eukaryota > Metazoa > Chordata > Aves > Coraciiformes > Meropidae > Merops > Merops nubicus. The sequence continues at coordinate 41,151 of NW_008600919.1, forward strand.
CTGCAGAAGGTGCACATCCTGGTGTGGGTCTCTACCTTTACTCCATGAAAAAAAAACTTTTAATTGCAAATGAAGCTGAGAGCTGACAATAGCCTTATCGAGCTGGACTAGAAAGGACTGTCTCTATCACAATAGCTGTTATGCAAATTACTTATATTAATAAATGTCAGGTCTTGGAGACAGAAAGAAATGATTTCTTCCTTCAGGAGAGGGAAGTAGAGTGACTTTAGTCAACATTTTTGAAATTTTAAGCTGGAGAAAAAGATATGGTCCTTTCTTTTCCCAAAAACACATAGGTAGTTTAATTAGCAAATGTGAAATGCAGTAACAGGCTTAGATTTCTCAGCCTTTTATTAGCTATTCACTGGATTAACTCTCAGAGCAACATCACTTAGTTCTTGGTGCTACACAAACATACAGTAATGGCCAACCCCTTCCTGACAGTGGTCTAAAGAGACAACAGAGACCAAAGTGGGACACAATATCCTCAGTTATACCTGGAGTCCAAGGCACAGAACAGCTAAATCATTTGCTCGGGTCATGGATGGTATGGATAAACTTTTCTTGATTCGCTTCAACTCCTTTTCCAGTGACTTATACATTAGCTTTATGTACAAATTACCACAAATGCTCTTTTTAGAGTCAACATTTAGTATGATGAACGAGTGAGATTTAATTACAAGGTTTTGGACAAGAAGTATCATTAGTACTAGACTATTTTTTTTTCTGTTGGCGTGGTGTAATGCATATAGTCCTGGGCAGTCATACATTTTTCAGATTTATTATAAATATTGGTTTTGTGATTAGCACCATTCTACCCTTAAAGCAAGAAAAGTATTTCAGCTACAATTGTTCTTTTTTTGGGAAGCAGAAAATTATAATAAATATGTCTATCTTATCCTCCTGAGAAAAACTGGTAATATATAAATCAGCAATTTGTATTATGTATAAAAAAGAAATGCTTTATAGAAAAAAAAGAAACTGTTACTTTGCTGAATTTTCAGAAGTGTCTTACCCAGGCAAAAGAAAATTAAAGCATCTAAAGCTATTTAAAGGTTTAAAGCCAGTGCTCACAAACTCTTTTGAGTCACACGAAGGAGCACAGCAAGAGAGGAAAGAAAGCACAATTTATTTGAGAAACTATTTTTTCTCTGAATCATTTTTCCCCCCACTTTTTTCTCCTCCTCAGTGTCTTTTCCAGTGTTTCCTGTGACACTGAGTTGAATGCTGATGAGACAATACTTGAAACAAATACATATGACCAAGCTGAGGGACTTGAAATTTGTCACCATGGGAGACCTTGGACTTTTCCGGCTGGAAGCTGAGAAGTTTAACGAGGCCTGTTTGTTTTTGATGAATTATAAAAATGAAGAGCAAGTGCAGGAGTTACATTCTTCATTCGGTAAAATAACAGCTGTGAGGATGTAATAACTATCAGTAAAGGTGGGGGAGACTTCACAAACTCAGCAGTGTTGACAGTCAATCCAGATAGTACACGAGTATCAAGACTTGTTCAGGTGCTGTATTTGAAGGGAGTCAGTGAGCAGCTGTTATCTCCTCACGGAACCTCTGTGCCCTGCTGCCCTGCCTGGGTGGGCAGGGGGAGGCCCAGGCAGGCTCACCCTCCTGGGGCTGAAGGGCCCCCACGCCCCAGAGATATCAGCCCACTGCCCCGTCAGCCAAGCTCCAAGGGGAGAAGGGCCATGGCTGTCTTACAACCCCTCTGCAGGGACCCAGGGACATCGGCAGCCTTGATATACCCGTCTGAAGTCTTTTTTTATCCCATTTTCACTGGCAATTTTCCCCTCTCTGCACATTTTTTTTGATTCCTGTGGATTTTGTAACACCCCCAGCAGACAGGACTGGTGAAGGCATCACTTCTGTCACGTTGAAACAGACTGGGCAGGATCCATTTGGAGAGTGACATCTGTTAAAGAAATCAAACAGAAAAATGATTTCAAGTTTCTGCAAAAGAAATCAGACTGAAAAAAAATGGAAATTTTGTTATACACTGGCATTCTGTTGTGGTTTGAGGCTTGGAATGGGGTCATGACCTTCCAGCAACTGGGAGGACGCCGGGTGGGGGTGAAACCATTGTATTCCCTCCCCTTCCCACACACACTCTGATAAGAGGCAGGGAGTGGTGTCTTATTTCACTCCTGCCTTGGAGCTCGGAGAGGAAAGTTCTCCTTTCACTCCGTGGGACCCTGGAACCATTTCTGAGGGTTTTGTATATTTTATTTTTT
>NW_008600919.1:43535-63796 GCF_000691845.1 Merops nubicus
ACATAGTTCTGTTCTGTGTGGGTCCTGCCCTGAACCCCTTTTTACACGGAACCAGGACACATTCCAAATAGATCTTTTAGATGCATTCTAAGAAAAAACTGATATTGCTTCATTACTTATTTTGTGAAGTTACAGGGGCTCTTTTCTTTTTGGTTGCAAACAAATGAGGGCAAAGGGTGTTGCTGAACACAGAAGTGTGATCCGTTAACGTTTCCTTGGACAAAGGACACGAAGTTCAGACCATATTTCACAGGATCATGAATAACAGTTTCTAAATAGAGTGAGTGAATTCTAATTTAAATCAGCCTTTGCCTCTAAACTGTACAAAATGTGCTGGGTTTTGTTACAAACCTGTCACCCAGCTCAGGGACTCTGAAGTGAAAAAGAACTATCCCAGAGCACCAGGAACCACCTACTAATATTTTCTCACCAGGGCATGCACATATTCTCAAAGTCAGTAAACCTCTGATGAATCAGAGCTGCTAGCATAAGTCACAAACTTTAACAACCCAATCAGAATCATTTATCACTTTACAAAGAGCTAAGCTAACTTTGCAGCATCAGGACTGAAGTTAAACAAGAAAAACTTTAAATATTTCTGGAAAAAAAAAAAGAAGCAAGTTCCAATTTGTTGCGTTTTAGTTTATTTGTTTATTTTTCCTTCTTTTTTTTTCTAGCCTACCTCATATTTACTGAATCAAAGAGTCCATAAACCTTCAGATATTGATAATTCATCTTCTTAATTATCTTAGTTAATTATTAACTATCTTATTATTAACTACAGTTATAATTATATTATATTAACTATCTTATCTTAGTTAATTATTAACTATCATGGATTCATATTGCTATAAAGCCTGGAAACTCTGTCAAATTCAAGTGATTTAAGCTATGCTCTATGAAACAGAAGTGAAAGATAACTCCTTCACAGAAGTTTTTACAGTCAAACTGGAAAGTACATTTGCAACTTTATTTAAGGAGCAGAAAATCATAGCACAGTAAGCATTTGGGATCCTGCAGATTTCTTTTGTCAGAAGAAGAAAACAATTCTGGAGCCTAATTCACCTTTGGTATAATTCTGCCTGTGCACAAAAGGTGTGAAGACAGTCTTTTTTGCCTGGGCACAGAGGCAAGGGGTGAAAGTAAGAATCTTCTCCTAGGGTTTGGTTTTTTGGGCCTCTTTTCAGTCACTGCTTTGCCAAAGTTTGACCTTCCTTCAGGAGCAGTTAGTCAGTATAGCTGAGCCCATAGCATCACTCTGCTCCCCATCCTGCACTCCAGCATCCACTTTTGTGACAGGTCTGTTTGACTCACTCAACCAGCAGTAAACTAATTCAGATAAAACAAACAAAAATTACTTGAAGCATGACAATTTATTCATAGACCAGGCAAGTGTCTGAGTGGGTGGCCAGGCTGGGCCAGGCTGTGCAGACAGAGGGGGCTGGAGCAGGGAAAGCAGCAGTGGAATGTGAAGGTGACCCTTCCTACCACCATGAGCCATGGATGTGGCAGAGCTCTCTGCTCTGACTGAACAGGAAGGAATGGCTCTTTTGACCATCACCATCTCCTGAGAAGCTGCAATCATAGAATCACTATGGTTGGAAAGGACCTCTGGGATCATCAAGTTCAACCACCATCCCAACATTTCCTTAACCATGAGACCATAGCATCAAGTGCTACATCTGCTTGTTTTTTTAGGACCTCCAGGGATGATGACTCCACCACCTCCCTGGGCAGTTCATTTTATTGCCTAACCACTCTCTCGGTGAAGAAATTCTTCCTAATAACCAGTCAAAACCTCCCCTGGTGCAGCTTGAGGCAATTTCCTCTTGTCCTATTATCAGTAATTTGGAAGAAGAGACCAACACCAGCCTAGCTGCAACCTCCTTTTAGGTAGTTGTAGAGAGCCATAAGGTCTCCTCTCAGTCTCCTCTTCTGTAGACTATACAACCCCAGTTCCCTCAGCCGCTCCTCACAAGGCATGTTTTCCAGCCCTCTCACCAGCCCCGTTGCCCGTCTCTGGACCCGCTCCAGCACCATAATAGTACAGCGCTGTACTTCTGTTAGTGATGCAAAGTCTTCTCTAGCAGTATGCCAAAAAGAGCAAAAGACACATGTAAGCAAAGACATTTAAACTCACAAGATCGATGTTTATCATATTTTTACCTTTGGAAGAGCATCGAGGAAGGCAATAGGTGGCAATAGGTCCACTTCTTGTGGCTGGTTCCCTCCTGGGGAGGCTGCAGTCCTGTGCCACTGCCGTGCCGCACGTACCGTGCGCTGCAGGGTGAGCCAGGTGGCAGCTGGAGCGTGGGAAACCTGCCTGCCTGAGGGCTCTCCTGCATCTTTCACTGGGCTTGGTGTAGTCGCTTCAGAAGACAGGAGAAATGGGAATGAGTCAAATGTCTTTTTATTCTTTTTCTGACTCTTTTGCTTATTCACAGGTTAAAAACAAAAACCAAAGCAGAAAAAGTATATCTGTAACACCATGACATTGGCAGTGGAGCCAAAAGGTGAAATACATTAAATGAGTTGCAACTTATGTAATGTCAAACGCTCTCTTTACTTCCACAGTAAATGTTTGCTTTTATTAGTCTTTCAAAATGTAGTGCATAGAAGTTTCCAGATAATCAGAAGCCATCTAGTGTCCTGGTGCAAGTGTGTTCTCCGAGACTTTTATAAGCATTTTTGTATTTTTGAGAAGAGCTGGAACAAGCTTGAAAAATTGCAAATTAACTGGTCTTTGCAGCTGAGCCGTAAGCCAGGAGAGAAAAAAAAATATTAAATCAGACCTGTACTTATGTTTAACCTTTAACAATTAAATGAATGAGGCAACTGTGAGTGCAGACAAGAACTTCTTGTTCTTCTGCATAGATCATTAAATAGCTGAGTATTATAGTTTTGTCAGGAAAGGAAATAAAAAAAAAAAGGCTATGTTCTTTGTTTGTTCTTATACATGTATATTATCAAATTAGCAGGAAGAAAGTCCAGGCTTGGTGGTATTAAGTTCATTGATCCCACTCAGATATGTTAGATTCATGTCACTACCATTATAGAATACATAATTCCTTTTGTTTTTCTATACATATATAATTAACATACTTTATATTATAATGATAATAATAATAATAAGCTGAAACTCTACACTGCCAATTGGATCTGGATAAACATGAGAGAATCAATATTGTTCACACATTGTCTAGGTCTATCGTATGAGATCTGCAGTCAGAAGACTGACAGAATCCAAAATATTTCTGCATAGAGATTAAAATACTGCATAATGAGGTCTGTGAAATACATCCATAGAATCAGAAATTATTTGCAAATTCCTACCATGGAAATTCTGTTAACATGTGTAAAATATTTACTGGAATAATAAAATGGTCATTATCTGCTGTTTCTAAAAGTCAATGATTACCATTTGAATCTCACTGCTCTGCTCAGTTTTAAAGAGACTTCAGTTTTAACTCTGTAGACCTCACCTTGGCTGGAAAATTGGTTTGCATTGTTCTTGTCAGATCAGTAATGACAATTTTATCTGGCCAAAACCCTCTCCTGTGCTGAAAATGTGTTGTTTATAAGACAAGTTTTTTCAGACAGACTTAAATGTTAAAGGTTACTTGGGTTAATCGTTTCTTCTAATTGAACAACTTTGTTCCTATGTCAACAATGATACAGCGCTTTGCTGAGAACTCATGCAAGTACTATCTCTAGTAAATCTGAGGTTCACTCAAAGTCCTTTCAACTAATGGGTATTTGCAAACAAAAATATCCTTAATATATATCCTTAATAGCCTTTCTTTGCCATTTCCTGGCAAAAACCCCAAACACAATTAATACCCTTTGAGTCCTGGGATTCAATTGAAAAACTCTCAGTTCTTGGATAATCCCAGACACTCAGGGAGTTTGATGCTACATACAAAAACCCACTCCTTTAGACTTTTTCTCCACCTGTTTCTCATTTTAATGAGTGGTTCAGGCTTCAGTATCAGTTATTCACCCTCAGGTTTGGAACTGGAAAATCTGCACACACACACACCCCCAACCAAAACAAAACACCAGAAAAGCAGAAACTGTGCATCATAGTGAGCTTTGTCTTTGGTTTCCTTTAACATTCATGCATGTGATTCCTTTGATCAACAACACATTCATGGACCCCCCCAAAAAATCTTATGTTTACTCATGTAAATCTGTCCGTGTAAGGGTTCTTACACAGCAAAAATAAGTGGCCATTTCCCATGTCTCTTACTTCACTCCTTGTGTTTGTTCAAGTTCTGGCACCTCATCAGGGAACAGAAAATTTATCATAAACTTTGATAATAAGTCACACACAAAAAGCAATTGGCAGCAGTCAGATTTGGAGTAAAAAGATAAAAGTTACTGAGGCTGACATGTTATTGTACCAAGGACTTATTCTCCCAGACTCTTACACATTTTGTTTCTCTTTCTGTTAATGAGAACAACATTCTTTGACTGCACAGGACAACAACCTAGGGGCATGAAGCAAAGCACAGTCATAATGTTTTATAGGGTCATTCAAAAGATTTCAGTTTATGAATGTGTATTTAAAAGTAAAAGTTTGTGAAAGGCTGCCTAAGATCACACAGCAAATTACTGTTGGAGCTGGAAATGGTATCCAGAACTACTGATCCCAAATTACATACTTTGTGGAGGGTGACCTTCAGGATACAAGGGAGCTGCCCTGCGGTAGGAGGAGATATCTTCTCATGAATGCATAATGAATTAAAAGACAGAAAGAAATGTTCAGTTTAAGAAGGGAAGTCATTACCAAAATTCCTCAGGGCTGTGTGCTGATTAACACATTGATAAGTTTAGAGAAGGGGGAGAATAAGGTGGCATAGTTTGCTGACAATTCTAGGCTATTTTGTGCAATAAAAACAAAGGCTGACCAAGAAGAGCTGCAGAAGGAACCCACAGTACTGAGAAAAAATGTCAGATGAAAGTCAGTGTTGACTTCCATTGATGAATGTGAAGTGGTGGATGCATGAAAGCAATACTTACTCTGCAGATATGGTGGTAGGCTCTGAGCTGGCTACTCATATTCTTGAGGGAGATTGGAATTATAATGAGAATTATAATTCATCATTTTATTGTTATTTTCAGTAGTTGGGAGAAATTAATTGTGATTATGGCAATATGAAGTTGATAATATATACACATTTTGAAATCTATGCACAATCCTGGTGCTTTGATCTCAAAAAGGAGGAGATAAAACCAGAAGACTAGAGAAGAGCTGAAAGAATGATATAAGGTACAGGGAACCATCAAACAGACTAATATATTTCAATAAGAAAAAAAGGCAGTTGAAGTGGGATGCTAAAAATCTATCAAATGGTGAATAGAAGACAGGAGAAAAAGGAATAGTTCCTCATTGTGATTCCTGCAAAGAGAAGTAAAGAGCATCAGATGAAGCCAGCAGCTGGAAAATTCAAAACAAACAGGTGGACATGGTTCTTCTCATGATAGTCTGATCTGTTTGATTGATCTTACATTATTATAGCCTAATTCAGCATGAACCATCCAAACCCATATTTCAAGTATTAAAGTGTATTTGGAGGAAATATTTTCCAATAAAATGAAGCTGCTGTAAATCAAATTAGCTCAATTGCATAAAAACAAGGGAAGAAATGTGTAGAGACACAGAGGAAAGAAAGACAAGAAATAGAAGGCAAAAATAGTTTTTTTGCTGTGGATGAAAAGCTGGACACAAGCTGCCAACATGCACTTGGCAGCCTAAAAAAACAACCTTATGCTAGACTGCAAAAAGAAGTGTGGCCAGCAGGTTAAGGGAGGGAATTCTTCCCCTCTGCTCTGCTTTTGGAGACCCCAGCTGGAGAATTGTGTCCAGCTCTGGAGACCTCAGTATGCGAAAGACCTGGACTTGTTGGAGTAGGTCCAGAGGAGGGCCACAAAATATTATCAGAGGGCTGGAACACCTCTCCTGTGAAGAAAAACTGAGAGAGTTGGTGCTGTACAGCCTGGAGAAGAGAAGTCTCCAGGGTGACCTTAATGCAGCCCTTCAAAATTTAAAGGTATTATAAGAAATGTCTTATAAGAAAGACAGAGGTATATGTTATTTAGTAGGGCCTGCAGTGATAGGAAAAAGGATAATGGTTTTAAATTAAAAGAGGGTAGATTCAGGCTAGATATACGAAAGAAATCTTTTACAATTAGGGAGGTGAAATACTAGAACAGGTTGCCCAGAAACGTGGTAGAAGTCCAAGCTCTAGTAACAATCAAGGTCAGGTTGGCCAAGGCTCTGATCAACCTGATCTACCTAAAGGTGTCCCTGCTCACTATAGAGTGGTTGCACTAGATGACCTTTAAAGGTTCCTTCCAACCTAAGTCATTCTATTCTATGCTTTCTTGTTTGATAATTATTGGAGAAAAGGATGTTGATAGAAAGAAAGTAGGAATCAAAAAAAAAAATTACTAAAAAAAAAATTGAAAAAAAAAAACAAAACAGTTGTCTTTTCCTGAAATACATTGATCTGTACTATTACTTCCAGGAAAATTTGAAGTTACAAAGCAACAAAGGTTTTTAATCACAAAGGCTGGATCCCTTAGCCAACTTCTGCTCACATAGCGTGAGTGGTTTAATTTGTTACAGGAATTGTAGGACAGAGAACAGTTCTTTCCATTTCTTTCAAACCTCTGCAAAATGTGATTTTTAAAAATGCAGTTCAATTTAAAAAGAAATAATTTAGCTCTGTTTTCTAAAAATACAACAAAAGACATCAGAGTGTTTGAGTAAATTTCAAATTTTCCAGATGATGTTTCCTCCCTGGAGGAAATCAAAGTGCAGAACGTGTTTGTAAAACTGTTCTGTTTTCCACAAGGGATTGAGAAAGTTATTGCTTCAATAGTCACATTAAGCTCCCGTGTCTCATGGGAAAATATCTACTGTATCTTCAAAACATGTATCCTTCCTTACTTTCCTTTGAAGATTTTTTGTCATTTACATTTTTCTTTAGGGACATGTTGTTTGTGTGAGGCTTATGGATGTGCAAACAAGTTTGATACTGTTGTGCTTTTCACCAGAAAGACCTTTATTCTGTTTTAGGAAATTAACAAACTAACGGTCAGCACTGACTCTACTTAAAGGTCTCCTGGTCCTTACGAGATCGAGATCAATGAATTTCACCAATAACTGGTGACAGCTGAATAGCTGGCAGTAAGCAAAAACCTGGTAGTCAGTCTCCCTGGGGCTATTGTTTTAGTACAAACCTCTGCAGCCCACCTGAAGAGAGGACATACGGGGAAATTCCAGTCTCTGTGAGAGGTCTGAGTCCAGCTCTCCAAAACAACCCCAGACCACTCTCTTCCAGTATAGTGTCACTTTTTTCTTGTTTACAAGAGATAAGCATTTTTTGACTGATGAAAGCATCACAGAAGTGTTTCCAAACACCTTTAATACATAGCAAAAAAGTCATAACAGCTACTGACTACATTTTCACAGGTTTCTTATTTTTCTGGCAGGCTGTATGTCTCACACACACACAGAAACACACACACATGAAAAAAAAAAACAAACCACAACCATTTTAGAAGGGCACCTCTTCAGCTCTGACTCATTCTACACAGTAATATCTTCATTGACCTGAGGCTGATAAAACATTTCCATTTTCATTTCCTATAACTCTATAGCTCTTGAATTTGACTCCGGGGCTTTCTTCCCTTTCAGAACTTTTTTATCTATCATAATTCCCTGAAACTCTGTTTTATGGTTTGGAATGTTTTACCTTGATGTGGGAATTGTCTGTTCTACAGCTCTGCCTTCTTCCTCTGCTACATTTTTAGGCTAAAATCCTGAGTGCAAATCTGTGAAGGATGTCTGCTGTAGACACGTTGTTGCAAACAGACAAGAGAAAATCTGAAAATGATATTCTGAAGACTTATCCAGGTTTACTTTCAATTTACTCTAATACCTCCTTTTGGCATCCAAACAAAGCACTATCCTAATCCACTTATTTTTCATGATAAGCAGCATGAAATAGATTTTGCAAAGGACTTTTTAGAAGCAATTGAAATTCATCTGAAAGAATTTTATCACTTCTGTCTGAAATCATCCCTTTCAGATAATTTATTCTGTAAAGATGATGATATGTGTATAGTAAATGGCTTGCTAAATAAGTTTTGAGTCCCCTGTGATTAATGTGCTTATTCTTGTCAGCAAAATGAAGCTGTAGTCTATGCAAGGATTTCAGACATGCCATGGGACAATTTCTAGAGCATTCTGGAAACCCCTCTGGTGCATCCACAGCCTTCTCAGAGAGCTTCATCCTGGTTTATCCCTGTTCCTGAGCAAGCTACGGTATTTGGAGTTCTGAGTCAGGATTTGTGGAAGTGCTCCTGTGACAAGACCAATGGTCTGTTCAGGCCCCTTGTCTCTAATACCAATACCAATCTCAGGAATTAATTGTGGTTTGAGCTCAAGGACTCATGGAAGGTTACAGTTGTGGAAAGAGACTCGCACACACACTTCTTGCTAGAGCCTTCACAGTACCAGCCTGCCTAATCCCCACAAGCTCGTCATATTTTGGAGCAACTTTTCAAAAAGTCATGGCATGACACCACTATGCCCAGTTGCATGTCTACACATAGTTGCATACACATAGTCTTTATTTTAAGAACTTTAATCCTGGGCTTTTGAATCCTTTTGGTAGCTCCCATAGATTTACCTGAAAAAACAAGCAAATAAACAAAAAAAAAAAAACACAAACCAAACCAAACCAAACCTCAACCCAAAATCTGTTTCTTTTGTCTGGGGACTCAGAAAACTGAATGACACTTCCTGAGAGAGACAATGCCTTTTCCAAACTGACTGCTTCCTCTGGTGTGAGGAGAGCTTCCCAACTTTGCAGGGGTGAGTGGGATGTCCTTGATCTGCATCACCACCAGCAGGGAGAGGGAAATCTGATCAACAGCTGCTTCTCTTTTATTTTTGAAAGATAAGAGATGTAATGCTTAAAACTACTGTATCTCTGTTCACACCCATTTCTGTCTCAGCCTTCAACATGCTGCCTCAAAGCTGCTTGAATCTGATGGATGTGCCTCTGTGAAGTTGCCTTGTGAAGCAAGATTAAAGCTTCTGGAACCTACTGCCTTCATGCCCATACGAATTGCAGAGTATACGTGTTTCAATGGGTTAGAGGTGCTTAGGAAATCCACACAGCCTCCATGAGCCTCAGTTCTATGTATTTCACTATTTAACATAATTTCAGCTGTGATAAAATGATCTGACCATTAATGCTGGGTTGTCAAGGAGATTATTTGGCCTTTCTCAGAGGGTGTTCACTGTGTGGAAAGCAGAAAGCTGGGGATAACAATTCATTTTAAAAAAGCACTCCCACATGATCAGCAATACTGTACAAAAAGCAGCACACATTAATACCTTGTTTCTACTTTCATGAAAATTGGTTTTCCTAGTCAGTGTGTTTTCCAGTGGTCAAACTAGATGGGGTTTGAGGTCCTAGAGCAGATCTCTGATAAAATGTTCCAGGTTATTTATGCCTGTCAGGAAGCAAAAGAAGGGGAAGCAAATTGAAACTGTGTATTCCTGCAGTGGCAACAGGAGAGGAAATTTATGAGAACGATGTGTTGTAAGTGCAGTCCAGCTAGAAAGAAAGTATTTCTGATGCCTAAGAATAGCAGGATAGGAAGTCTTTCTTGGGTCTCTTTGCACAGTCAGGGTCTGATCCAATGTCTACTGGAATCAAAGGGTAAACTTCCTTTTACTTTGCATTTTGGGTTCAGTCTGTGTAGAAACAAAATCATGATCAGAAAGAAAAATAAAAAAGAGCCAGCCATGAAGGAATGTCTTTAAAATCTGTGAAAAGGACAGCCTGTGCATTCTCTCAGCACAACTTGTTCTTTTTGAGATTTTATACCAAGTTCTGGAAAGGACTGTCAGAAACAAAACAAAACAAAACAACACATTGGCTACAATTGTTTCAGACAGTTGGAGTCATTTTGGAGAGAAATTGAAAAAAGAGTGTGCCAATCCTGGTACCAGTCAGTTTCCCCAGTTTCTAAGTGTGCCGGTCCTTTGGCTGGTTCTCTACACACTAAGAGGCTGTCTAATGACAGCTCTGTGCTTCACACAAGAGACCTGTTCATATGAAACAACATGCATCATCATGACCCTGCTGTGAAAAATTATCATGTATCACCTGTTGTCAGGGGATCTTGTTTGTTTTTTTTTTTTTTTCCCTTGTTTTTTTTTCAGTCTCATATAGCATTACACTGGCACTTCTCAACCTATTCATGGTGAAGACCCTTCATTCTGAGTAAAACTTCTTAACAGCTCATTTACTGTAGAAATAAAACAAAAAATGTAGGAGTGATAGAAATGGTAACTCATTTCATTTCAGTGTTGTTTCCAGTGACTGACAGACTGTGTGACCCTGAGGGACAGAAACTGAGAGGGGAGAAGCAAGATCATCTTTGCCTTGTTGCAAGCCACCATGAAGCCCATTGTCTTCCCTTGGTCTTGGCAGGAGTTTGCACCTTCCAGAAGACACTTGGTGTGCAGGAGTGCCCATGACTGCCCTGCTATCCCTGCAGGACACATGGGCCCCTTTTGAGTTTTGAACTGCTGAGGCAAGAAGGCTGGTAGATGTGAACCCCCTCAGGTAAAGCTAGGCTGGAAGTATCTCAGCTCTGCCCTGTGGCAGCATTTGTCATGCTTACCCACTGCTTGCTTTAGCTCATGCAGAAGGAGATGTGAAAATTATTTTGAGATACAGGTTGCTCTCCCCACCGAAATGGTAGACTGATGTATCCAGCATGTCAACAGCCATTGCATGCAGGCAAAACAGGCTAACAAGGCTTAGGGACACAAGCCATGGCCTCTAAATCAGAGGCAGGGGTTCATTTTGAAAGGAAGATGTTCTCTTGGCATGATACAAAAATAACTGAAATTGTTAGTAACCATATTAGAACTCTCCAACCAGTGGATGTCATCTAGAAGTCTCAGTTTTCAGACCAGCCACTATTTTGTGTATCAAGACTAAACATCACAAAGTTGGTCTTAAGGGGCATTCATCCACACAAAAGGCTGTGGCTGTGTGTCCACTTCTTGTCATCACAACTGTGTAATGAAGCTCAGAATTACCTCAGAAGTCCAGAAAACTCCATTTACTCAGTACAGACAAAAATTACCATCCTACAAAAGATTGTGACTGAAAAACCTGGTTTCAGAGCTGGGACACTCAACAGGAAATGCTCTTGATTGAAATACAGCTTACTGCTTTGGGAACACTCACTGAGATCTGGTCTCATCTTCAGATGGGGGTTTCAGTGCACAGAGTACACCCAGGGTGCAAGCTTTAGGATGAATCAAAGAATTAGTTTGGCTCCTTTCTTTTGGCGAGCCAGTAAAGACGAAAAGTTTAAAAAAGGGCTTTGTTTAGAAGTGATTGTTTCCTAGGATATTTTACAGCTAATAATCTCCAGTGCGAATTTTTTAAACTAAAAATCCTTTGTACAGGACTAGGATTTGACATAATTGCCCCAGGAAAATGAAAGCAGTAGACATATGTAAAATGCAATTTGTTAGATCTGATTGGCTGTGCATTATGTTTTACTTTTTATACACAGTTAGTACACCCATCTCTAATAATAAAGCATCAAGTGATTCATGAATGACACCCAGCATGATGTCCACACAGAAATGCAGATGCAAACAAGCACTCTATTCACTGCATATTGTGAATGCCCATTCTTCTTTTCTGAATTCACCATGTTTCCAGATATTTGCTTAGATATCACAGCCAAATAGCTTATTTGTATTGAAACAGCCCATAAGGTGCTTGTTGCTAGGGTAACTGTACCTTTTTCCAATATATTTGCAAGGATGGCAGCTTCCTGACTCTTTGGTTCTTCATAAGCAACTTAAAAAAGAGGACTTGCCTCCCCAGGACACAAAGGCATCTGCATGGCATTGAATTAAAGAATCATAGGACACAATATGGTAGGTATAGCTTGGTGTGTCTTGATTGCAACATGCATCAAAGCACTGGTACACTTGAATATATTGGAACCAGACTCATTTTTAAACAAGTTTAAATATACGGGGCTGCAGGATATTAATTATTCATTCAATATTGCTTTTATACTCATTCTATGTTTTATGTCGTTGGGATCTATGTGCTTTGGTGCTGCTCCCTCCACAGAGATGTATGATGCTTCTCCTGGCCATCATTTTAATAAAAAGTGTATATACCACATCTCCTCAGACTCATGTGCAGTCCTAGGTCTTGTGGAGCTTTTTTAAGGTTTCCTACAACCTTTATGAGCTGATTCCCCAAATAAAATATTATAGTGAATTAAAGGACTATATATGTTTCCCTAGTGGCCCTTGCAATGGTATGAAATGCAAAGGAAGACCATCTTGGACAAACAACTTTGATGGCTGCAAATGGCCATAGCAACTAACAGGCTGATTGAAATACTGAACATGTAGCAACTGAAAAAAAAAAAAAAAAAAAAATTTTAGTCTATTATGGACTCGTCCCTGTGCTGTCCAGCTTCATAAGTGTGAAGTGACATAAGATTTGTAAAAGCTGTTAGAAATTGGCTAAAATAGCTCTGTTTCTTGAGGAGTTAAATGAAGACAAACATGCCCAATTCAAGCTCCACCCGTACATTTTTGCTAGTTTCACCTCACAGTCTGCTTGAGCAAGCAATAACTAATGGGATGTGGAGCTACAAATTCTCACTTTCTTTTAGCAGTGCTTAGAATGGATGCTGAAACTGTCTAAATGAACAAATAGCATCAGATTTTTTTAGCAAAATTCTTTGAAGGAAAGTGTCCATTAAGATCTGGCTTTCATTTCACACATAAAACACCTAGCAAAGCCTTCAAGAGGAAGCTTTTTAGGGAGGTTTCTCAAAAGCAATGAGGACAAGTTTGGCTTTGGTGCCTCCAGCTTAAAGGAGTGCTGAATTTGCTGCCAACAGATCTATTTCAGTGAATGGAGACTGGCAGAGAATTTGATCCTAGATGCCCAGCTTTGACTTTGTTGTATATCATACAGTTCATATTTCAGAAGGGTTACAGAAGTGTATAAACTATGAAAGTTATACATCATGGCAAATGTTAGCAATGATCAAGGCAAGAAGCAACTGTTAAAATTAAAGATCATCCACCTGAAGAATAAACAGAGCAATGATAATAATTATTGTCTTTTCCTGATGTTAAGGAAGGCAGAACTGGGATTTGGCTAAGATGTAGTGAGAGTCATACCTTGCTTGGCTACCCCTGCCCCATAGCAGGACTGAAGAAAGGCAACACTGGAAATGCTTTAAAGAAAACACAGGACAGCACCTTTCTCGGTCTGTTATTTTTTTTTTAAGGTGTCTGTCCCTAGAATGAAGGAGATGAGGAAGTGCTTCATGCAGCTGTCCCCCCATCTGATACATCTTGTGTTTTGTTTCAGACAAGCACTGAGACTGTGGGGGTGGCTGCTCCACTCATTTTATGTTTCACTGGATGTAAAAGGAAACAAAAATGCTTTATCTTGCTTTCTGATCACCCCTGAACCTGAAACCCGCAGTGTTGCTGTGACCAAATAGCCCAACCTCATCCAGTACCACAGACTCACTACTGATTTTTGCAGAGCAGAACCCAGACTTCCTTTTCCTGCAACCCCCAGGTGGAATGCTGAGGGCCAACAACCATGTGGCAGCAGGCTGTGTTTCTCGAAGGTGACCAGCCTTCCAGGTCCTTCTCCATGAGCACCTGTGGTGGGGCTGGGCCTGCACACATGGATGGGGTGAGCAGGGGGGACAGAAACAGCCCCCAGCACCTGATCTGGGAGGTCTTGCTGGCTTTGTTCTGCACAGTGAATTGTCAAGCAGATACCCTCTTCTCTGGTTCACCCACAACCTGGTCTCCTCTTCCTAGTGCTGCTTTCAAGGCCCCCTCCCACGCCCAAGCTGGCAGCCAGGATGTCTCTTGAAGCTGCTTTAGTGGCTGGTGTCAGAATGACAGTGTGCTTGGGAAAGCCACGTCACAGCGGTGGGTGCTGCTGGGCTGCACCTCTGAAACCTCATCCAGCACACTCCCTAGACTACACACTACCAGTCATGCCTGTTCAAGTGCTGCACCAGCAGTTTATGGGGTGCTGCTGCTCAGCTAGGTCTATAGGCATGGGACCAACCTTTCTTTCAGATTGTAACAACTAATGTCACTGGTACCCATGCCCTTCCTCACTGTTTCTTATTTCCTCCTCCCTTTTTTTATTCCACTCACATTTTTCTGCCTGTCCTCAGGAAAAGTATTACCCCTGTTAGACTCCATGGGTGAAGTAAGAAGCAGCACTGTGAAGCATTCCTTCTGTGTTGTGCCATGTTCTGAACCTGCTCTTGATGGCTGCTTTTTCTCAGTAAAACTGTTTATTTCCCCGTGTCATTGGCAAACAACAGAAACTGTTCTTTATATCCTCTCATGACATCATCCATCATACACATACACCATACAAGTACCAACCTGCATCAGAGAGACGAAGTCTCTGGTTGTCTGTTACAGCTCTGTTGGTATTTGTGGCGAGTTGTTTTTAGCCTGTGGTAATAACATCAATTTTTCTGATAACTGCTCATTATCAACATGTGACAGCTGAGTCTGGCAGCTCACCTTGAAGATAAAACCAAAAGATAACAAGCCACAAATGAGGAGCAGCTGCACTGGTACTCTTAAATCTACATACAGTATAAAATTACTGGAACGGCTACTAGGGACTGTAGTGCTGCTCATTCGTTTCAGTGATTGAGCTCTGGATCGCACAGCTCTACTTCACTTTTTTTCCAATTTAAATGTTTTACTGCATTGCTCTTACATTCTCTGCTGATGGGTTAAGAGGAAGCTACATCTGAGCCACCAACACCCTACTGTGCTACTGATCACTTTCAAAAAAAAGGTAGAGGACTATAATCAGATAAGCCTCCACAGGGTACTTAGGATACTAGGCTGAAGTTCAATTCAGCAGGTGTTTTTTGCCCACTGTTTTCTCTGTCTTAAGCTTTGCAAGTGAATGGGTAATGACCCCATGTGGCTGTTACAGCTTTGATCATGTCACACTGAGGGGAACATGACAGACCTCTCCCTTGCCTGCCCTGATCTGCCATGCTGAGAGCAGTTGGAGCAGAGGATGCAGGTCTCCAGTTTGGTGCACACAGTTGTGAATCTGTCTTTGACAATGAAGCCTATGAGGCTCCCCATTAAGATGGCTATGAAAAATGTCCACAAAATGTAACAAGCCTTTAGAGCTAGGGGGGAAACTACACAGAAGGGTGTGTTGTACCATACGCAGTCATAGATGGGCTTATGGAAGAAGAAGGGCAAGGGGGAGGAGCAGAGGGAAGGAGCTGTATATAATAGAAAGTTGTCTTACAGACCATGCTAACCATTAAAAAAAGTGTTTTTTTACAGTCTGGTAAAATAATGCTTCAATTAATGATTATTATTTCCATAATAATACATATAAAGATATCTAATAAATTCAAAAAATGTGGTCTTGCCTATCTCCTAATGGAGATATTTCCCTTAGTTAAAGGATAGGAATGTAGCTGTGGTTTTATACAGAGAATTAAAGTTGTTCTCACATGTGAGGTACATACTCGCTGCTCATTCACAATATAACTATAACAGAATGAATGAGCCTTCAAAAGGAGCAAGCTTACCATTTTTGGCACGGCTGAACCATCTTAGCAAGAACAAAAGAAAACCAACCCAAATCTCCAGGAAGGAAGCAACATTTGTTCAGCTTTATCTCACAGCATTACCACTTGAGCAGATTTTATTTGATTCAGATCTATTTGCTTATATCTAATTAGTAGTATAAGTGATTTGTTCCTCTGATTGTTTGTTATCAGTGTGGCTTTTTAATTAGGTGCTTCACATGGGTAAGTCCTTGCATTGTCCTTAAGACTGAATGTCTCATTGAATTATCAAATCTACACTTAGAAAATCAAATGAGCATTTCTTTGAACGGCAGAAAAAAAGTAGCTGGTTCTTTGCAGAAATGCATCTTTTAGTTAAATTATCTTGTGGCACAAATTCTGATCCAGGTTTGCCCCTATGTTATGGTATGTAGAATGGCTCTCTGCTGCATGGGCTTTTTGTTATCCTTGTTCAAAACTTATTCCACTCCAGACACATCCATTACCTCAGGCTTCTGTCCTTGATGTACCCATTTGTTTTAATATTTGTCAGCCTTAATGTATTTGAGACTGCTAATCTTTCAGTCAGGTGTATTTGAAGTTTGCTAAAGCTTTTAAGAGTTGCCTAGATTGAACAAGCAAACAGATGAAGAGACTCCATTCTCATTCCAGAATGTAAATCAGTTGGTCAGATTCTGAATTGATCTTATTTGGTACAGGCCCAAGGGAAAGCAAAAGAAACCATCATGCTGTCATTTCTTGCTGCTTTTGCCATGGATTTAGCCTAATTCTCACCACCACCACTCTCTGGCTCCATACTACCACAATTCCAAATCTATTTTTTTTCCTACTCTAGTAAATACAGATGAGCAAGTGATTTTATGTTTTACTGTTTAAGAGCAAACAGACTCAGAGAGATTAACCAAACTGAAAGCAAAAGAGTTGTTTTCAAAATTTATATGAAGCCCAGAAGTTATGAATAAACAGATCTACGTTTTCGGCTATGGGACATAACTGGTTTTGAATTATTAGAAATACTTCTGCATTTTGAAATTACAAAATACAAATGCTATTTTTTTTTTCTGTCCAATAAAAATACTAGTACTGAAACAAAATTGAAAGTTGTTTCAGTCATCATGGCTGTATTTGTTTCCACAAAACCCATTTTCAGATATATATCTACAACAGTAGCTCTGTGCCCTTCCAGCAATACCCTCATCATTACTCAGTGCTGTGTACAAGAAGACATAGTATAAACCAGTTCTCCACTGCCTAAACGTAATAGAGCATACAACACAGAGCCAATGATGTAGAACATCATATTGTTTTCATATGCTTATACTAACAGCTTTGGATCTTCTCTGTGTTGTAGCTAAACAATCAGCCACCACAACCAACCATCTCAGGTAACCACCAGAAGTCTTTTCAGCAAGATTTTTACCATGATCTCATAAAGACATCACTGGGATAACAAACTCATGTCTTCCACATGGGTTTCTTCTGTAGTGTTCACAGCGAACAATAGCAAATAGCTGAGCAGATCTGGTTAGTCAAACACCAGATCCATACATGTTTTTTGGCATAACTCAATTTTTTGCTGCTAGTTAGGAAGACTCTATCAAGCTATACACCAGTTAGAGATCTGGCCTCATAAGCCTCAGAGCAACCTCATGATATTCCTCCATACTTGGGCAGCTGATGGTCTGTTTTTCATCGGGACCTGTCTTGCTGCCATACCAGCTGAGAGCTACCCTCTCAGATGCTCTTTTTCTAGCACCTTTTCGTAAGATTATGTTAAGCCATTTATTCAACAATGAATAAAGTGCTTACCTGTCAATTGCTTTGCAAAACCAAATGAGTCAACCTCTTTCCCCACTATCAGATTAACATTTTGAACCTGCTGAGCATCTAATTATGGATGTGCCAAACTGCCTGTTGGTAGTCAAGGTACTCAGGTGAGATGAGTAAATTTTCACAGCAAGAAAGAAATTGCATTAAACATTATCAAAATATAGTATCTTAATAAGTGATTTAATATCCTTGTGTTGCATTTCTTCTGAGCATGAGAAGCTGATAGCATGCTGAATTATGACAAGCCTTTCTACTACAAAGTTAAATGAATGTCCTGAATTTTTGTCTGATCATTCATCATTTTATGTTCTACAGTGAGAAATGACAAATTATATACTTTATGAAAAAGCTCTGTGCAGACCCATGATCGAATTAGTAGGTATTCTCCTGACTTGAGGTTCTCTAGAGTCACAAAGCAGATGACAGAAAATTGTTTTTACATAGAAGCTAGGATGTTCTGCCCTTGAAGTAAAAGTATGGGATCTGTGAGATGTAAAAGTAGTAACCATCAACGGTGAGATTTTGAGATTTCTTCTTTGGTCTTTCAGGCAGTTGCTTATGGGGTTTTGTTTTTATTTTTTTGGTTTTGGGTTGTTTTTTTTTTTTTTTTGGGGGGGGGTTTGTTTGTTTGTTGGAAATATTATATTTCTTTTATAGGCAATTAATTTCAGTGCCTATAACATAGAATCATAGAATGTTTTGGGTTGGAAGGGACCTTAAAGATTATGTAGTTCCAAACGCCCTGCAATGGACAGGGACAACTTCCACTAGACCAGGTTGCTCAAAGCCCCATCTAAACTGCTCTTAAACACATCCAGAGATAAGCATCCACAACTTTCATGTGCAATCTGTTCCAGTGCCTCACCACCCTCACAGCAGAGAATTTCTTCCTAACATCTAATCTAAATCTTAAAGTTTCAAGACATTACCCCTTGTGCTATCACCAGAAGCCCTTGTAAAAAGTCCTTCCTCAGCTTTCTTGTAGGGTTCTTTCAGATATTGGAAGGCTGCAAGTTCTCCCTGGAGCCTTCTCTTCTCAAGGCTGAACAACCTCAGTTCTTTCAGCCTGCCCTCATAGGAGAGGTGTTCTAACCCATCTTCATGGCCCTCCTCTGGACCTGCTTCAACAGGTCTGTGTCCTTCATGTGTTGGGGTTCCAGAGCTGGATGCAGCACTCCAGCTGGGGTCTTACAAGAGCAGACTAGAGAGGGATACGTGTACATACATGTGTGCTTCACAGAATCTAAACCTTATAAATGAGATTCCAGCATAATTTAAAAATTATTTTATTAAGAATTTGGGAATACAGTCTACGTTTTGTTTACAATCACAAAAGGTCTTCCATTGTGTTTTTCAAAATATGGGGAACAATTTTAACCCAAAGTACATATCTGAAATAAAGCAGACTTGGATAGTATGCATTTTCTTCTTTGAAACTGTACATCATCAAGTAACATTAATAAATGCTGTTCAAAGGATGAAAAGATATAGAATAGAATTATTAAGGTTGGAAATGACTTCTGAGGTCGTCCACTCCAACTGCCAACCCAACACTGCCATGGCCACTAAACCATGTCCTTAAGTGCTATGTCAACACATTTTTTTTTAGTATCTCTGGGGATGGTGACTCCAGCACTTCCCTGGGCAGCCTGTTCCAATGCCGCACCACTTTTTCGGTAAAGAAAGTCTTCTTAATATCAAATTTAAAACTCCCCTGGTGGAACTTAAGCCCATCTCCTCTTGCCCTATGGCTAGTTGCTTGGGTACATAATACAAGACAGAAGAATGCCCAGCTTCTGTAGTGTTAGTTTTGAATGAAAGTTCAAGGAAGTCTGTGAAGGAGAAGTAGGGGATTCTGTCATTTTCTGAGATGCCAACACCCTTAGCAGAGGATAATGTCCAGCAACTGACTCCAATCCTAGATGTTTCCGTTCCTTCCATTATGAACTCCCCCCACCACTCCAGCATCTTCCAAACATGGCATTAATTTCAGATGTGGGACAAAATTTTAAATGCAATTTACAAACCTTTTTACTTTTAAAACTGAGGTGACCTATAGTAAGGTTGAAATCTCAACACGTTAGGGAAGGAAGAACATTGATTCTTTTTAAAGGATGAAACAAAAGCCAAATTTTCTTATTATTACATATGTACTACTTTCTAAAATACTGTTAGTTTATTCACCTTTCTACCCATAAGAAATGGTAGCGTTGCATAAAAATCTACACATAGTAAGATGCTGTGTACAAGGCATCTGCTTTGAGTCTTTAAAAAAAAAAAAAAATTACATCATTAGTAATCAATGGGATTGACCTTGGAGTAAGTCGGCATAACTAAACTTCTAAAATTCCTAGGTTAGATAATACAGCTGGGATAGAGAAGTGATGGTGCATGGCTCCATTTGGTCAGTCACAGGGAGCACAAACTGTGTGCATGGCTCAGCATGGCTGTCTATCATCTACAGCCTTTTCAGTTCATGTCATCTTTTTGGTTCTTACATGACAAAGCTGAATTTGATGGAGGCTCAGTGTTGAGAGGGCCTCATGCAAAACTCACTGAAGTGCAATGGGAGCTTTCTTGTAATCGAGCCTCTTCCTAAGGACATGTCATCTGGGACAGGACACAGTAGTTAATGATCTTTCAACCACAGCTTTTGTGTGGAAAGCAGTTTTAGGAACTCCCCATGCTACTATGCGAAACATAGAATGATAGAATCATAGAATCAT
>NW_008600920.1:0-8304 GCF_000691845.1 Merops nubicus
GTCCCATGGACTTGAACACTTTCAGATAGTCCTTGCAAGAAAGTCTTTGGACTTGATGATCCTAGATGACCTTTCCAACCATGGTGATTCTATTTCTCACTGACAGCACACACTTCAGATCACCCATGTGACTGCTCCCGGACTTCATTTCCCAAATACCACTTTCAGGCACCAGCACCTAGCATTTTATAGGACTGACTACACTATGTTAGTTTCAAGTTTGCTTCCTCACAGCATTCCCAGACATATCAGAGGCATACTTCTCTCCTGACAGATTTCTTGACCAACATGTTAAAGCCTACTTCTGTTTTATCTGTATAACTTCTGAGCTTATAGTCACTCTTCCTCATTTGCAGTCGATAGTATTTGAGCTGGAGCATGGCATTCATATTAACTCTACATGGTACACATGGAACACTCAATTACATCATAACAAATCAAATTAAATTACACAGCAGAGAACATTAATTACACTACTATGATTTATTTGTAAATAGCTATTTGCTAGTCAATCAACATTATTCTTATATCTTTCACCTTCCAGACTGAAATAATATGTTAATTTCCATATTTCTTGCCCCGGTAACATTTTATTTCCAGTTCTAAAGGTGAGTTATAGGACATTTTATCTCATCACAGAGAATGATTTAATTTTCCATAGAAAAAAAAAAAGAAAAAAAACCAGCACAAATCCAAGCCATTTTAAGACTTGACAGTCTCCCTTGATACAGTCAGAAATCCTCAGAAAGCTTAGCTGTTCTGAAGAAGTGATCAAGCTTTATATTTCACATTATGAGATCTCAAAACATTCTTGTAGCTCTATGCTGACCCACATCACATGGAAATTGTTGGGAATTTGTAACTCTGGCAAGATTCAGTGAAAGCTGCAAGCATTTAGAATTTCTCAAAAATCAGATCATTTCTATAGTAAAGGAGGAAAATTAAACTAAGGAATCCATGACACTATAAGCTTATGCCACTGTGGTACAGTGGGGGAAAAAGAATATTGTATTTTTTAAGGTAAAAAAAAAAGACTATTTAATAACTTACCCCTTCTGCCTTTTCTTCTGTGTTAGCCAGCATCTCCTGGAGGGCCCGGACTGACAGAGACTGCTCCAGCACAAAGGTGCAGATGGACAAATCAGGTGGAACATTCTAGGTGAAAGAAAAACACGAGATCACATTAGTGACCAATTTGCTGAATAGCACTGTCCAGTGCTTCTATTTCCCCTCACTTTCCATGAATCTGAAAGAGCTACTGTACCCTTGAGGCTATGAGAGCCAGTCACACAGTGGGCTGCAACAGTCAAGGCTTAGCCAGCAAGCAAAGGGAAGAGATTCGTCCCCACTGCTCAGCATCCGCAAGCTGACTCCTGGGGAACTAGGTCCCACTCTCAATAAAAGAAAGAAACCAATAAATTGCACCAACTTCAGCAGAGGATCATCATGATTGTCGGGGTTGGTGCACCTACCCTGCGTGGCTGGGGGAGCTGCCTTCAATTAGCCTGGATGGAGAAAGAAGAATGGGATCTTAGGGATATCCTTTCAAAGTTAGTGGTGATTAAAGGGAAAATGGAGGCAGAATCTTTTTGGAGGTGCTTCTTGAAAGGAACAGGAGCAGCAATACAAGTTGTAAAAAAAAAAAAAAAATAACTGAAATTATATATTAGGGAGAAAAATTCACCTTGGGAGTAGAAAATACTGTCAAAGGCTGCCAATCAAAGTGGTGAAATCTCTGCATAACTCTTAGACATTGTGCTTAGACTCTCTGGGAAACAAAAACAGTCTTTAAGCTACTGGTAGTAGCCAGATCTCATCCTTATGATGTTTTCTGGATCAAGACAAATCTTCTATAGCAGAAATATTAATACTGAGTATTAAGGCCAAGCCAGTAGCTTCACAGCCCTTCAGAGCATTATGCTTCACCATGTTCTGTTTTAAATGGGATAAAACTAGAGAGTCTTATAAAAATAAAAAGTTAACTTGTCATGACTGAAAAAAAAATCACTGAGATATTGAAAAGATAATTTTCCAGACAACCCTATAAATTCATAATAGAATTGAAACGGGTTTGTAATAGCAATGTCTAAGTTACAAAGCAGCAAAGTAAAATTAGATTTTATGTAGGGATCTTTTCTTCTGTTAATAGAAGAATACGCAACTCCTACACACCTTTTCTTGCCTCCAGAAATTCTTTCATGTTCCTTCTCTTTTTCTTTTCATGTTAGTTGCATATTTTAGTTTAGGAACACTTTTATGGACTATTGGAAATTGGGGTCTTGCACCATGAATGCTTTTACTGCTATAGCTGGAAAACTGCACATTTGTTCAAACTGTGTACAGTTTGAAAAGGACTCTTCCGAGGCCTCAAACATTAATATTTAAAAGGTAGTTGCAAAACTATTTCATTCCTTTTTTTTTCCCAAAGTTATTTTCCTCAGAATTCCTCACACTCTCAATAGCTTATTAAATTGTTAATGACTCTTAACTGCAGTAATTCCAGTCTGTTTATTAACAGATCTCTCATTACCTTCAACTATTTATGTTCAATAAAATTAATGTAAAATGGAATTTTAAATTATTTTTAGCCAGATGAAAAAGCATTAAATAGCATACTCTTTTGTATGGGTTTTGACTGACTTACGCAATGATACTTAGGCATGAAATGTTTTTATGCCAACTCTTTTAGAATCAGGTCTCCTACGTGCCAGTGTGCTCCTTACCATTTTTCTTTTGTAGTTACCCAGACACAACAGTCCTTTTCATGCAAGCATTAGGCCAACAAACAACTAATTAGATGCTCTTCAAAACATCCTTGTAATGTAAGTACTATCTTAAGCCATCATTTTACAAAGCAGGAGAGAGTACTCAAAGATCGGGGGTTGCAAGGTGTTCGTCCTCAGTAAACACGAGTACAATTTTCCACTGTAGAAGCCTCCTAGAAATTAATTGCCTGACAGTCCAGCTCTCCCTCAGTTCTCCCCAGTGAAGACTCTCTGATAAACAAGAGTCTAAACAAAAGAGAAGAATATGCTCTTTACACAGTACTCAGAAATGAGCCAGGGCTACATTTTCTCTATCGCTTTGGTTGTAATCCAGCACATGTAAGCAAACAAAGCCTCCATAAAAGTGTTCCTACTGTTACTACTCCTGTTTAAAGCAAGACTTTTGCTGGCAGAATATGTCTCCCACTTACCATTTCATGACCTGTCAAATGTTTTTAAAACTAAACCTACCCTTCAGGTTACACACTCTAAAATATGGGAAATCCTGCATCATTTCACACAGTGATCAAGCCAACGTAAGTAGGAGACTCCTCCTCCATCAGTTCCATTCTCCTTTACGTTCAAGAGAGCCATGAGCATTTTCTTCCCTCCTGATTAAAACTGAGGAATGAAGTTCCTATGAACATTTTTCATCTAGTCTCACAGCATGTAAAGCACACTTTGAGCAGCCAGAGAGTAATAAAGGAGAACTGTATGAGATCATATTGCTTTAATGAAGTGAAAAAGTCACCTTCTTCTCACAGTCTAGCAAAACATTAGAATCAATTTCTTTTCCTTGAGATAAAACAGAGAGCATATTGTACCCCCCAATCTCTCTTGCATGAATGCCTAGACACTTCCTGGCACCTTGAAGAGTAACATGTTTCCCCTAAGAGCTGAAGGAAGATGCATCTACTGATGCTTGGGCTGAGCATGTGAATCAGACTCTTCCTCCCTGGCAGTTTCTCTCCCAGATCTACTCTACTGAAGATCCAATAGCCATGGCTACATACAGCGTACAACAATCACAGACATGGAACAGATGCAGAATTGCTGAGGTGTTTGGCTGTTAGAGCTCTGCTCACCCCTATACTGTCCCTTTTACTGATGATGCTTTTAAAGCTCTGGATTTAGAAGGTGAGCCTTCAGGATGGCATACAGACACAAAAGATTCCTGTTCTGTATAGGCCCCTCCAAAAATTAATAAGTCCAAGTAATTTACAAACCCTCATTTAAATATACTAAAAATTTATTCACAGTGCATTTTCTATTTCTTCAAAGTATAAAATAAAAATTAGGAGGGAAAAAGACAGAGACATTTCCAGTCTTCTGATTATCTACCTTAGCTTTCTTATTAACTCACGTACAGACAGACAAAGGAATATGAAAAATACAAGTATTCTGTGTTGTATGGCAGCCTAACATTGTCAATATCTTCATAAAAATCACATGGTAGTTTTTAGTTCCCAGTCTGGAAAGTGACTGCATATTCTAGGGGCTGCAAGGAAAGAAAATTTCTAGTCATCAGTTTTCAATATCATTTGGTTTTTTTTTTTGAAGACAGGTCAAATGGATAGGCAGATGTTTTAGTGATTGCTTTGCTAGACTATGAATAAACCACTAAATAATGAATTTTAAAGAAAACATTTTCCTACATGTCTAACCGCCACCCACCAATGCACTTTTAATAAATACCAAAACAATCTGTAACCAGCTGGAAATTTTGAACAGTTTAATGGTAGTAATAAATCTTTAGTTTGAGAGCAGAACACAATTTATACCCCCAAAAAAATGATCAGTGCTCAAAAGCAGACATCTCAACTGACATGAATAACCATATTGGTAATCCCCAGCTTTCTTTTCCACCAATTTTTATTGTATTCATTTGTGCTACAGTAACTTTCTAAAAGAAGAGATAGAAAAATAACTGATATTCCAAAGGGGTTTTTTTGTTTTGTTTTGTGCCAGAATATGCCACGAGGGCCTTGGACAGTCCAAGGAGCCTGAATCACTTACCTTCAATCCAAGAGATCAGTGGAAAATATTTCTTTTTCCACTTACTGTTCACACATTTGCAAAATCAATTATATTTTAATCATCTTTAACAGAAAATATAGCCAGTGACTTCAAAATTAAAAACAGCAACTCCAGGATTTCTCAGAGCTTAAAAAATTACTGAGTTTCTCTACTAGTTCTTGTTTACGAGACTTGCCTTGTCAATTATTTGTCCAGACAACCCAGTAAGTCATAATTACAACCTAATACACAAGTAGCTTGACAAAAAAAAAATAGATTATTATGTGAACTAGAAATTGTATACTAAATTTCAAAACAAGATTCAGTCATGCTAGGAGAAAACTCCTAAATTACCATTAGCTTTTTCTGTTGATCATCATTGTCGTAATAGCATAGTCAGCAAAATTAGACAAATGAAAATAATTTAATTCTCATCTGCAATTTTTAAATCATATCTATTACTGAAGTCATTTCTGGATTATTTAGAGAATTTGAGAATTCTTTACTCTTCCTACCATTTTAAACTATATTTATGGTGTACACTAATTTTCTGTAGTAATATTTGCATAATAAACTACACTTTACTCTGTGGGAGGCAGATTTGCAAATTAGATAATCATACCCTTTATTAGAAAGGTGTTTTGAGTAAAGCTTTTGAAATGCCATTTAAAAACACCTTTGACTCTACGCCAACCCACAAGTGAATCATGGATACTGCTTGCATTCCTTACACACTATTTCAATTTTAGTGAGTTATTCTTTACAAGCATACCATACTCCAGTGTGATGACAATGAAAGCAAGAGGCTTAGATGCAAATCTCAGTTCCTCTGTCATCACTCTGATGATCACAAAGTGCTAACAAGCCACAACGTATGACCTGCTCATATAATATGATGCACATAATCTTGTCAATGTAAACAGAACTTCTGCCTCTCTTAAATATTAGTAGAATAATACACAGCATCAGCAAACACAATTCTGCCTCTATGAATAAGCAGCTTTACCAGCTTTATTTATCTTCCTAGTAATTTGCAAGCTTCCTAGTTGTTGTTTTCCTAGGCTCATGGTAATTTTTTCTCTTCAAACAAAACTCCCAGTGAAATGGACTTTCAGGTATTTGATCTCCAGCTACATACTAAATATTCATATATCAGTGCCCAAAAGAAGCCTGGAGAAAAGACTGAGAGGGGATCTTATTAATATGTATCAATATCTAAAGGGCAGATGTCAAGAGCATGGGCCAGACTCTTTTCAGTGGTGCCCAGTGCCAGACAGGAAAAGGGACAACAGGCACAAGCTGCAACACAGGAAGTTCCACCTAAATGGAAGGAAAAGCTTCTTTACTGTGAGAGTGATGGAGCACTGGAACAGGCTGCACAGAGGGCCTGTGCAGTCTCCTCTGGAGACTTTCAAACCCTCCTGGATGCAACCCTGTGCAGCCTGCTGTAGATGAACCTACTTTAGCAAGGGGGTTGAACTAGATGAACCCCAGAGTTCCCTTTCAACCCATACTATTCTGTGTAATTTTGTGTGTAAAACCACTAAAAGCACCTAACCAAGCAGCCTGATTTAACAAGCTTCCACAGTTTGCATCATTGTCAAAAAAAGAGATGTGGGTGTTAACAACTTTTTTTAAACTATCACATTTATTAGATGCATCATTTTGAGAATCCAAGCAGGAAGATTCAGAAAATGAATTTTAGTATAGAATTTAAGAAAAACATCTGTACTCTTGTTCGTGGGTGTACCATGAAAGAATTGAACTCATCACCTATTTTCAAGATACATTTAAATTTATACATCTCAGCCTTTCTGGCACCCCTTTGTACTAAAATGAGATTTTTTCTGGTGACAGTGATGAGACACATTCAATATTACCAAGTAAAACATAGTCTTCTAGGACTCTAGGATAGAAGGCATAGCTTTCCACGTTTTCAAGCTCCTTATCAATACGATGGGCCCACTACAGAAATACATGGCTCAGACATTGAGTCCCATCAGCCAAATAGGACAAATCATATTCACCAAATAACAAAACAGAAAAGACAGAGAATTAATTATGAGTCTTCTGGTTTCAGTTCTAGGAGAGAGGACCAGTCAATAACAGCGGCAAGCTCCTGCATGTTCATCATCAGCAGACCGTGAAGGTTGCCTGGCCACCTCCTACAAAAAAAATTTGTTTTCAGTTGCTTCTGACTAATTCAGTCTGAAACCTTTTACTACATGCAAGAGGCATTTATAGGATATTGCACCAAAAAGAGTCATTTCCATCAAAAGCAGAAAAGTTCTCCATATTCAAAACTTTATATACTGCTAAATCTAAAACCTGTAATGCCCTCATCTTTTTGGAAGAGCAGTTTGACAATGGAGTGGTCTTTTGTGACAAATCTGCTTTTCACTTTTTCTAGGAAAAGCTTTGAAAATCTGGCCGAGCTCTACTTCCTGAAAAAAGTAACTTTTCACATAGTGAAAAGTTTCTTGTTAACAGCTGAAAGCTCTAAAGATTCCTTCTTCAAAGACAGCTGTTTCAGGGAACAAAAATTAAAAACTCACAGGAATACCAGGAGGATGAAACACAGTCAAGAAGACTGTGAAGACAGTCTGGAATAAAAAAACAAGGGAAAAGGAGACCAACATAGGGAAAAACAGTCAGATGTGGACCATATAACAGCATTCTCAGCTTTAACCCTTGAAGGAAGGTTGGCCGTAGGGCGGCTGTTCGGGGATCGGCTGGGCATCAGTTGGTGATGAGCAATTGTCTTCATTTGTATCACTTGTTTCTCTTCGGCTTTATGTCTCTATTATTTTCCTTTTATTTATTATTATTATTATCTTTATTATTAAACTGTTCTTAACCCGTGAGTATTCTCGCTTTTAAACTTCCAGTTCTCTTCCTCCCCTTCCAATTATCAATCTTGCTGGAGTGAGGACTGAGCAAGCAGCTGTGTGGGGCTTAGTTGCCAGCTGGGGTTAAATCACAACAGGCTATTATCAACAGCAGTCTTAACTGCTTAGAAGTCATAATTCCTGGTATGACATTTACTTTCTTTACAGATTTAGGGCCTCACACGTTCCATCTCTAAAAAGGATAAATAGAAGGTCTTTTTCCCTCTTATCTTCCATCTCTCCCTCTGGTCTCCTTTCTATCTATGCATAAGTCCATACATAAGACCACCTATATTACTGAGAGCTGTTTCTCTTTTTCATCTGTTCTCAGAAAATATAGAACTATTAGCAACAGATAAAAGTGATACTGAGTAAGAAGCCATTCAACTACATTTCAGCCTCAAAGGATAAACAAGGTCAATCAATTCAGCATCTGTTACAACACACGTTGCTGTAGCCAGAAGCTTAGATGAATACTATATCACACCAACACAGTGTAAATGTCTTAATTTTTAAGGTAATTAGAAAAATCTCATGCTAATTAACTAAAAAAAAAAAGCCCTCATCAGATCAACAGTGCTACAGAAGTTCTAGGCACACTCTCAAATTAACAAAATATTTTTTACCTTCCTGCT
>NW_008600920.1:8335-34144 GCF_000691845.1 Merops nubicus
TGCAAATTCTTCCTTATTATGCTAATATTACATGTATTACTCCAAAGTTTACATGTATTACTCCAAAGTTTACAGTTCCCTTTTATTCCTGGAGATTATGTTGTATCTGTAGCTACTGCAACAAGTAATGGAAAACTCTAGATTATCTGTTGGGAGGGTACTTTTGCTTTTGAACCTGGAAGGAAGCAGCTACCCTTTGACTCTTGCAGCATCAGAAAGATGATCTTTATAAAACGTTAACTTGCCCCTTTCCAGAAAGCATAGCAGGCACCCAACAGTAAAATCTTCCTGATCTCTGACCAGATTTAATATAAACCACCCACATTACAACAATCATATTTCAAAGTAGAAATTCTATAATCTTCCAGGATCAAACAAGTAGGGCAAATGTGCACATCTCTTGTGACTGTAGCAAATTACATGGTCTGACCTGTCTCAGTAGAAATCTTACTACATTATACCTAATAGGACATCATCTGCAGAGAGTGTCTTCCTGGTAACTGAAATCTTCACAGTTGAATTATAACATGTAAAAATGAAATTCATATAAACAGTATTACTAACCCTTCCAGAACACCCCACAGCAGCTCTAATGAGTAATTCATTTACTTTGCCGTGAACATGAAACTGTATGTCTAAGAGAAGCAAAACCTGCTTATTCATCTCATAAGCTATCAACTATAAACTATAGTAATGGGCATCATAATTTATAACTTCTACAAATTTTATGGTAAATTTTCAACTATTATACTTTCCATTTTATGTTACTGAAATCAATAGTCAACCTGTGTAACTAGGAAAATTGGTGCCTATCACATATTGCTGGAATATTTGAGGGGACTGGGAGTTTATGCTGAGTCACCTCTGACTTGTCCTTAAATGAAGGAAAGGAGATGCATCATCAACTCTTTCCAGGGCAACAGAATTTAGAAGTAGCAAAGCATACACAGCTATCAAAATCCTTTGTGGCAAGATGCAACAGCTCACTTCAGCACTTACAGCACTAAATTACATATTAACAGCCAATATTTATTTATTTTTACACATATGTAAAATATATTAGTTTTCAAAACTAAAATGAATAATGTATACATTCTGATTTGAGTCAATATTCATTCATGTGCTTTGTTCAATATTTCAAAATATTAAAAATAAATTGAAAGCTGCCACCCACAGAATTTCCCAAGTAACTAGAATATCCCAAGTAACCAGCAACAGGATGAGAGGAAAAGAGGTTAAGTTATGCCAGGAGAGGTTTAGACTGGATATTAAGAAGAATTTCTTTACTGAAACAGTGGTGAAGCATTGGAACAGGCTGACCAGGGAGGTGGTGGAGTCACCATCATTGGAGGTGTTCAAAAAACATGTGGATGTGGTACTTCAGGATATGGTTTTGTGGTCATGGTAGTGTTGGGTTGATGGTGGGACCCGATGATCGTGGAGGTTTTTTCCAACCGTAATGATTCTAAGTTTTATTCTTACAACAGCAAAAGATAATAAGCATGTTTCTTATTTAATGTAAGACCTCATTGTAATTGTACTTCTTTTCTATGGACCTTTTTGTATTGGCTAATATTTGGCTAGTTTATATACAGTGGAGAAAGAAATTCTGTATTACATGACTTCCCAATTTATTGAATAATGGACACAAACAGATGCCTGGAAAAGTTTGTTCATATTTCATATTGCACTGAGTAGAATATTTGATTGCTTTCTAGGACCTTTGTCCCACTTTCTCATAAAAGTTCTGGGCTGTGTCTGTTTCTATTTCTTCACAGAACTCAATGTCACGGAGCTTTGGAATTTTCCTTCACAAGCACATATCTGACTTTCTTACATCATTCTTGTGTCACAGCTGTATCTCAGACAAGACCTTCCAGCATAATATCTGCTGCTTTTTTGTATTTTAACCTTTAAATAATGAGAGTCCTAAACAGTTGCTGGGATATCACTGACACCAGAAGTTGAATTCCATATCTGTCACACTACAATGAAAAAAATTTTTAAAAATTTAAAAAAAAAACACACCGTCATACATGTTTTTTTAAACATGCAGAATTTGTTTCCTTCCTTCTAGCAGACATCCAGATAACTAAGAAAGTTGCAAACTACATAGTTGACTGCAGAAGTTACAAAAAAAAAAAAAAAATTCCAAAATACACAATACACTTTAAGTCTTACAATAAAAATCCATGGATTCTAAATCAACTAACATTAATCACATTAACATTAAACAGAGTTATCCCCAACAAAGCATAATCATTGGCAGATGTATCCAGAGAACTGTCCTATAGCAACATCATACTTTTAAATATTAAATAAGTGGCTGTGACTAAAAAATAAATTCTTTCACATTTATGAAGGTACACATTGCAGACAGGAAGAGCTTTTAACTCCTTTTTGGTAGTAAACAGCACCTCGTTCAGCTAAAAGTCAATATATATCTCAATATATATCTCTGAAAATGAACATTTCTGTAAGAGCAGAATAATCCTTTCCTGTATCTAAAATTCCAAACATTTGCTTCAACAGGAGATACAACATGAACAAAAAGATTTCCTAGACTGGATATATTATTAAGGTACTATTTGGTCTGTGATACCTTGCAAAGTATCACACATTTTGTTTCCTTTTCAAAAACTACCTGCTTTACAGATGATAGCACAAACATGCTAAGAGTTATTATTATGCCTACTAATATTGCACACGATCTTCAGCTAATATAAAGCTGTATTTCCATTGCTGCTTTACATCCATGGAGATCTGATCCAGTGTGTCTCATATTTATTTTAAATTATTCATTCCCTCTCATGAAATAATTCTGTTGGTTTGTTGGATTAAGTGCAAGGACCACAATCAGGTCTGATGGATATGGCCACACATCTGCATTTAGGCTCAGGATTTATACAAGAGTTAAAAGGAATAAAAATTGAATCTGTTACACATAAATAATAAATATATTTACAATTCTAGAGATTTTG
The DNA here is from genome assembly GCF_000691845.1 of Merops nubicus. Lineage (NCBI taxonomy): Eukaryota > Metazoa > Chordata > Aves > Coraciiformes > Meropidae > Merops > Merops nubicus. The sequence continues at coordinate 11,317 of NW_008600920.1, forward strand.
TGTTACATAAAGCTATATGTAAATGCAGTGAAACACACTATGTTCTTATTCAGATTGCTTCTATAGAGAAGCCTTTTACTGGGAAAGAATGATTCATTGAACAAAATCCTGTCTGATCTATGCCCATGAAGACCTTTTTTACCTATGTCTAAATTATGCATGTAAAGCAGTGCAAGTAATATATAAGTATGCATAAATTTGTTACCAACTCTTCATTTAAATTATTAAAATCAACAAACTTAGTGAATGTCTGCTAAATATGTAATCTCAAATTCTGAGGACTACAAGATTAAGTGTCATCTTTGCCATTAAATACAAACATTAATTTTGGCAACGTGACACAAAGGCATTCAAAACAGCCTGGGAGGTGCAGCTACAAAGCCTTGCCAAAGCCTGACAATCTCTTTTTTTTTTTTTTTTTCACTTTCTCAGAAGGATGTAATGGAATAAGTAGTACAACAAAAACCCCCAAAAAAAAAAATAAAAAAAAAAAAAAAAAAAAAAAAAAAAAAAAAAAAAAAAACACGACAAACCTTGCCATATGGAAAATGTAAACATACACAGCTAACACTGATTTGATTTGTCAGTGGGAATAAGATTTTTAAAAACCTTGTATTTCATCATGTCAGTAACTGCTCAAAAAGCATCTTTTGCATCCATACATTAACAAACACTATGTGCTTTTTTCATACATTTGGATTCATACAATCAAAAACTGTGCACAGCACAAGTACTGTTTTTCAGCTGTCAGAGTTTCAGACTTGGTTTCTCTGGAATCAGAAGGATTATTTGCCTTGGCCACTAAGATCATGCTCAAGTGTTTGCTGTACAATGCAGAAAGAAAAAAAGCAATCCTTGCCCTTCAGATCTTACACCCTGGAAGAAAAATAGAGAAAAGAGTTTTCCTCCCAGAGGCAATCAGAGTAAAGGAATTCAGGCCAGTGTCCCTGCCCATCATTCAGGATGACACCCTTCTCCTCTTTCCTTCCAACAGCTCCTGTTGATTCACTTATTTCTTGAACATAGACCAAAAAAAAAGGAAAAAAAAAAAAATAAAAACTTGGTGTTTGGCAGCATAAGAAACAGTGTGCCAGTCTTACATCAGGCTTTATTTTCTATCATCTCCTCATACATCAGTAGCATCTAGAGACCAACAAGGAATGGAGTATCACCGATACATGTAGCTTTGGGTCATGGAGCAGACAGCCCCAGCCGACTGGCCTGCATCAGTCCAGCACCAATCTGCAGAACTTTTTCTAGTGTGGCAAACATGCTTTGCCACAATAGAAAAGTGACTCTTCAAAAGACTCTTCCTGAGATCTTAAAAAACCCTCAGTATGTTATTCCTCCCCTCTCTCAAGTCCAAATTACTAACAGATTGAGAGGAAGAAAAAATACAGAGATTTTATTTGGCCTTTTAATGATGTAAAGCAGTTGTTCTGTATCTCAGAGCATCATGGAATTAAAGAATGTGGGTTTACCACCTGCCATAAAAACAAGCGAGAGAAAAAAAAATCACTTTCTGCCATTAGAAAAGCGTAACTCACTCTTAATGTTCTGAAGTGCTGTGGTTCACAAGGGGTCAAAGTCCTATTTGTGACTGGCTGAGAGCTGAGTACTTTTCACTCTGCACCACAAATCAGTATAGTTTCCAGAAGCTGTTAAAACGCAGCTCCAGCTTGTTTGCTATTCAACCCTCCACGTATTATTTACGTCTAAAGAAAAATACTTCAATGGAAGACATCATATTCTTTTAATGAATGGACTTCCTCATATTAGCAACGTGTTTATATATAAAAAGCAACAATCTAATTTTCAAATGTAAAGAAATAGATCTCACTGGTCATTAACATAAGTTAACTATTCATAATTCTTCTTTTCAATAAAAGGGATGGTGTTCCACACAAGGAATATATTAAAACCAAAATTACCTGTAAATTGTAAAAAAATGTTTGTGCTCTTTTTTGCCTTTTTTTTTTCATGACACAAATCCCTTGTTTTCCTCTTTTTACTTATGAAATTACAACTTATGCCATAGATTTAACAAGGTCTGCTGGAGAAATACTGGGATGAGAATAGGAAACCAAGCATTTTTGTCTTCAGCATGTCTTCTTTGGGTTCTGTTATTCTTGCTGTTGTGACTTTTTAAATTTTAAAAATTTTGATGGTTTATATATTTAATATTCTTTTACATTTGGAATGTATCACCTATCCCTAGAACAACACCAACTTTGAGATAGGTCTGCTTTGAAATTGGTAGAGATTGAAATATAATTATTTTTCACTCAAGCTACTACACTTCTATAGAAGAGGTAGTCATGTGTTTATCTTGTATCAGCTTGATTGTTTTATACTCCCCACTGTCTCCTATTAATAAAATTACATGCAATTTACCTCTGATATCTTATTTATCTATTATTTTGTTCTTGCAGATAACAGATCATTTTGAGGAATTTGCTGACATGCTCTGACAAAAAATGAAGAAGCTGCTATAGCCCTCAAAGTAGCAGATAAACTGCATGTACAGGGTGAGTACAGCAGCTAATCTTATCTGCATTCCCCAGTTAAAATAATGAATGCAAAAAAAAAAAAATAGGATAAATTGTGAAATAGCTTTTAATCCATTATTAGCCAAAGCTAGAGAACAGTTCCTGGTAGAACTTGAATAAACTATTATAAAGACACATCCCTGATTTCTCCAAGGCTACTGCTATCACTAATACAGAATGTAGTCTATCTGTGTTCCTTCACAACTGCAATCCCGTCCACTGGCTCAAATAATTTCAAATCAAGTATGCATTTGGTGTACAAAGACTCGGTTGCCTCTGACCCAGTCTAGGGTCTGACTGCCTGGGAGGCAGCTTTGCAGAAAGGGCCCAAGAGCAGTAAGGTGCCAGGAGCCCACAGTGTGCCCTGGCAGCAAAGAGCAGCAGTAGCCTCCTGGGCTGTATCAAAAGCTGCATAGCCTGGAGTTACTGGTTTTCCCCTTTACTTAGCACTTGCTAGAGTACACAGAATCTTAGAATGGTTTGGGTTGGAAGGGATCTTACAGACCATCCAGTTTCAATCCCCTTCCCGTAGGCAGGGACATCTCCCACTAGACGAGGTTGCCCAAAGCGTCACCCAAAGTGGACCTGAACATGTCCATGGAGGGGTCATTCACAATTTCTCTGGGCAACCTGTTCTATTGTCTCAACATCTTCACAGTAAACTATTTTTTCCTATAAGCTGACCTAAGTCTACCTTCTTTCAGTTTGAAACTGTTACCCCTCATACTATCACTACACTCTCTGATGAAGAGTCCTTCCCCATCTTTCCTGTAGGCCCTCTTTGAGTACTGCAAGGCCACAATAAGGTCTCCCTGGAGTCTTCTCTTTTCTAGGCTGAACAACCTCAACTGCCAACTCAATTCTCTTCCTGCAAGAATGACCAAACCCCTGCACAATAACACTCACTAACAGAAATGTAACTGTACCTTGAAATTTGATTCCATAAAATGCCATTCCATGATAAGATGCATTTGATCTCAGAAAGAGTCTCATATCAAATTTAATAGCAAAAGATGTCTCTTCGTTTGCTACAAAGAAACCAACCTAAAATCAAGCTGTAATGTAGATCCAAATATGACTGAATTCCTTATTTAAAACTGAAAACTTTACAAGATATACAGAAAAACTGTAGATTTGTAGAAATAAGATCTAAGAAAAAGGATATTTTTGCTCAGTGAAGTGATTTGACCAGCATGGATTACTTCCAAAAGAAGTGAAGAAAGTATTCAGAAACAGTTTTGAGACATGAACACATCTGAACTGATAATGCTTATTAAAGTGTTTGCTAATTGAACTCAACTATTGTGATCCATCTTTTGTTAAATTTTGTTAAAATCTGCTGTTCTCCTCCAGTGTTGAGGGAATTCACATGACCCTTCAAAGAAATACTTACATTTTAATCTTGTACAAAAGAAAATAAAATTCATTAAGCAACTTTCATAATGGGCTTGTCAGTATTATTGTTGTAAGGAGATAAATACTAACAGTCAGTAGTTGCCAAAATATTCCATTAATATATATCTTCAATTTCACTGTTGTAATGTGAATTATTCAATGCTCCTAGGGCAAGAAAGTGCACGTGAATAAGCATAAGACATCAGCTACAACAGCAGGAGCCCCATCTTGAAGGATATTGGACAAAAGCAGGGGATTGTATCAAGCATTCTCAAGAATGCAAGCCAGGATGACAGATGAGGTCTATTACTTGTATTTGGCCTATTACTGGTGCTTGGCTACATATCTCATCCTTGATACCTGGCTGTAATTCCAATGCCACGCTACTGTTTGCATTAAAGTGCATCACAATCCCATTAAAACCAGAAAACAGTCTTAAAGCCATGCAGGGAAATTTCTAAACTGGTTCAAAAACTCTGCTGGAATCTCTTTCAAATTATCATATGCCTCTTGTACTATTTTCTATGCTCTTCCTTATATAATGCAGTAGTAACATCTATGGATGCAGACATTAAGAAGAAAAACATTTTTATTTACTCTTCTTTACAGTCAACTCTGCCTTAAGTATTTGGCAATTTTATGGCTCCCTCAGTATTTATATCTCCAAGTGACTTCAAATGAGCTCCTCTTAGAAACTGTCAGCCCTTAAAAATTAAAACAAGGATGAGCCGCATGAGTTTTCTTTTGTTTGCCTTTTTTTCCCCAAACTCATGTAGAATAAGCAGAATAAATATTGCTTCATAAAACATGGAGAAAAAGCAATATCAACAAGCAAGTATACAAAACTGATAAGAAATTTACACTGTATTCCTTAAAGACAAGACTGTTGAGGAGTTTTACATAGCGAGAGAGAGACTGTAGATTTAATATTCAAACTTATTGAATTATAATGAATTAATTAGATATATTTTTCTGGCCTCACAGGTAACTAGCACAGCAACCTTCAATCACATCACATTTTTATTGTTAAAAAGATTCACTTAAAACAGAGCAGCACGAATGAATTCATTAAGATCACTGCTATTATAATGAATCATTAATATCCTAGTGAAAAATTTATACTGTGAATAATACATTCAGGATGATGAGACAGAAGATGAAGCATTACTCAGCAATATATCAGAGAGAATCAAAGTGATGTTATGGAAATTTGCAAGAATTTTAAAATACCATTTTTTGTTCTAACTCTTTCTAGATGTCTTTCCAGACCATTTACCTTTATTTTATTTTCTCATTAAACCTTTATATTTTAGCTGAAAAAAAAAAAAAAACCACAAATGTTAAGCAATATTCTTCCCTTTGTATAAAGAAAATGTCCAAATATAGCCATTACTTCGATCACAAAGCCAAAATTTTTTGTCTTCAAAACATTTATTTGAGCATGTGTGATTGTGAAACAAACCCTATCCTTCACAACTACTAGCAAAGGTAATTTTTCCAACTACTGTACCTTTTACATACAAAGTAGAGTTATAGTGGACTTAAGATAACAAACTGATTAGAGAAGATAATTTTGATATTTGCACTATTTCTCTGCTCAGTTAGGGAATTAGAAGAACATAAAGCAATAATTATCTCAACGCAAAGGTCACAGGAAACTTAGCACAAATTGAATAACCCCTCTCTTTCCTGTGGAGTTAAAATCAGAGTATTCAAATGTGTCTTTGAATTTCAGTATACAAAAATTTTACTGCGGTTTACTACAACCAAGCAAAGGCCTGTAACAAAGAAACAATTAAATCTTGCAGATAGATTAAATATTCCTTATATTATTGACAGATTTATCCATTATCCTAGACGGGTATGTGTATAGTACATCAAAGCAAGCAATATTACAACTACAACCTTGCTTCACACACAGCACTTAAAAACACTCAGTGGTACCTTAGAATTTGATGTGGATTCCAAAAAGCAAAGCCTGTTGCCAAATCCTTCTGCAGCAAGACACAATTTCTGTTGCTCCTTGTGAACAGTTGCGGTGCACTGCAGAACCACTTCATCATCCTACCAAAAAGCAAACGGAAACAGAGCAGTAGTTATGCTTCTGACTCAACAAGATCTGGGGAAGTATTTACAAAATCATTGCTAAACTCAGGAACAGTTATTCCTGAACACGAGCAGAATCAAGTCTCATCATAATTTTTATTCTCAGAATTGTGAATGTGTTCAAATTAATTAAAATAATTATAACAACTACACGTGTGCCTTCCTGTTTCCTTAGCCTTGTAACAAAAGACAGCGAGTAGGAAATACAAATGTTACGGCTCTAAATCCTTGTAGTAATCTATTCAAATGAGATCCTGTCAACAAACGTGAAAGAACAAAAGTAGACCCTTCTTTAAAACCCAGTTCTTCAAAGTCACATAACCACAAGCTGGAGAATCCCTTTGCAGAAATATGGTTCAAGTTAGAAAGAAAGCTTTGTTGTACTGAGTCAATTTTCTCGCAAATGTTTTCGGTTTCAGAATAGAAATAGAGTATCGCCTTGTGAATTCTGCCCATTCATTTCTGAAGCAAAATTAGAGTTTCCAATAATAAATTTCACATGAATGATTGTGAAGAGGTCATATTTAACACTGTAAATAAAATGTAATACAACAATAAAACTAAAGAATGAAGCACGGCACTGGAAGCAAAACATGACAAGACTAAAAAAATGCATGCATTAAGGCAGATATGTTTACCAAAAACACTTGGTCTTACAGGCAGTTATTTTACATAGGAACAATTGCAAACATTCATCAAATTAAATAAATGCCTGATTTTAAATTGAACTGAGTAATTTGAAGCCACTGGTAAACACTCATCCTGAATTAAACTGGACTTTTATTTGGTTTAATTTATTTCACTCTAGTAATTGAACTAAACTAAATTAAGGTGTATTTAATTCTGAAAAGAACAGGAAATTAAACAGAGTTTAATCAGGCTTTTTAAAAATTCATTCATATTACCTTTCTTTAGTTGTCCCCATGCAATAGGAAACCCTATTTCTAAGTATAACTAAACCAATTTTCCTTGTATAGCAGCTACAGTGCCCAAGCTGCATCACACTTATGATCCACAATCAACTGTAGAGGCAGAAAGTGGTAACTGCTTCTAGTCACACATTAAATCCGGAAAATGTAATACGTGTATATATGTGCAGTTCACAATGTACAATTGGAATTAATATTTTTGAAGAAACCCCGAAGGCCAAAATCAAGGATCTAGAAAACCCAACATACAGAGCCAAGAGCTTTGCTGTCTAATCTTTGTAAAAGTTACATCTATTAAAACACAGAGCATTTTTTTTGTCAAAGTTTAGCAGGGGGGGACATTATGGGGTTTTTGGTTTGTTTTTTTAAAGCACAAAACTAAGTTTTTTTCACATTAAAAACAGTGGTGTTGGGTTGCAGCTATATATACACTTTCTCCTTCCTCTTTCTCTTCCTAGCCCTTCTTCTTAAGTAATCATACCAGCAGAATGGAAACTCCAGTAATCCTGTCACCATCATATATTGTGCTAGAGTTGTCTCCAAAAACGTCACTAGATAAGATGCTAACATCCTTCCTCCATAGTCACAGGCAGACAATATAGCAAGGCTGTTTGCTACTGAAATGAACCACTAATTTCATTGGGTACTGCCCTATTCTCTACTACTGTATGCTGTGCTTTTAGAGAAAGCCTGAGAAGTGCTCTACGCAGCCCATCTAGAAAAATCACTCTATGCTGACAGCAGTAAAAAATTAGTTGGTTTGGGGCAAGCCCCTGACATACTTAATTTTAGTTAATGATCTAATGCATCATATCCTTCCCTGCAAACCAATTATGCACAATCACCAAGCATACATGTATAATGTAGATGCTGACTAAGGGAGGATTAAGAACAGGAATACAGCAACTGCTAAATTTCCTGGCACGCAGACTTTCCCCATCCACTTTGCATACATTTTGCCTTCTGTTGCTGTACAGGGTACAGAGTACTTGGCTTATTTTGTTAAAAACATAGCTCACAAATAAAGACTGATTTCTTAAAAAATGCTTACTAATTAATGAAAATCACCATCCTATGCCCCTTTCAAAAGTTAATTCCTGGGTTGGCATGACATGCTCATTAAAACAACAAAGCAAATGAAAACTGTTTTGCTACATTGTTTTGTGTATAGATGGGTATAACACATGCTCTTTTAATCCAGGCCAAAGAGTCATAGTTCTAGCTCCAATCAAGGTGATGTCGATAAAATTAGCAAGGAAGGTTAAAACAGACGCAACATTTTCAGATGAAGTGAAAAGCGATTACAGGTCATAGAATCACAGAGTGTATTGGTTTGGAAGGGACCTCTAAAGGCCATTTAGTCCAACCCCCCTACAATAAGCAAGGACATCTCTAACTAGGTCAGGTTGCTCAGGGCCCTATCAAGCTTGACCTTTAATGTCTCTAGGGATGGTGCCTCCACCACCCCTCTGAGTAACCTCTTCCAATGATTAACCACACTCACATTAAAGAGCTTTTCCCTAATGTCTAACCTAAATCTACCCTTTTCTAGGTTAAAACCACTACCCCTTGTCCTGTTGCTACAAACCCTTCAGAACAGATCTTCCCCTGCCTTCTTCTAGGCCCCTTTCAGGTATTGGAATGTTGCTATAAGGTCCCCCCGGAGCCTTCTCTTCCCCAGGCTGAATAACCCAAACTCTCTCAGCCTGTCTTCACAGGAGAGGTGCTCCAGCCCTCTGACCATTTTCCTGGCTTTCCTCTGGACAGTATCCAACAGCTCCACATCCTTTTTGTGCTGGGGGCTCCAGAGCTGGACATAGCGCGCCAGGTGAGGTCTCACCAGAACAGAGTAGAGAGGCAGAATTACCCCCCTCAACCTGCAGGCCACTCTTCTTTTGATGCAGCCCAGAATGTGATTGGGCTTCTGGGCTGCCAGTCCACACTGGTGGCTCATGTACAGCTTTTCATCTGCTAGTACCTCAAGTCTTTTTCCACAGGGCTGCTCTCTAGCACGTCCTCTCCCAGCCTATATAGATAGCACTGGTTGCCCCAGCCCAAGTGTGGGAGCCTGCATTTGGCCTTGTTGAACCTCATGAGGTTCACCCAAGCCATACAGATAATGATGTGTTATACACATCCAGTTCTTAAGTTACTTTGCATTGTTGTGTATATCATTAGAGAAGAATCTAACATGAACTCTATCCTGGATTCAGTCTTCCAACATTTATTTGCTCTGTGTTTAGATGATTCCTATAGATGCACAATTTGATTGTGTTGTGGAATTGTATTAAGATACATAATTTCATTCTACTTCTTTTGAGTAGACTGCTAAGAAGGTAAGCATCTCTGCACTGTCTTTCTAAATCTGTTTTCAAATCAGCAAATGCTATCCAGTTCCCATATTGGGAGAGCTGAAAATGCATAATTTCCTTACCTGAAGTCATACCTCCAAAGAGACCTTTTCTGAAGGTCACTTTGGTCTTGTATGAAAAAAGCTACAGTGAGAATTGCATTAAATGTCTAATAAGAAAAATATTTTTCAGATATTCTTATATCTTGGATTATGAGATTTCCCAGATTGGTTCATTTCTTCCTATTGCCTTCTGAGGACTCACACATCCATACATTATGAAGATGAGGTTTTAGATCATCATAACATCAGTCAATGTCAGATTAGAACAGATAAAAGCTATTTGTTTCAAAGGGCTATAACCTTACCCTTCAAAAGTTAGGCAAATATACCATTATGTATCCAGACACAATCCCCTCCAATTCTTTCCTAACTCTCTTCATATGAGACTGAAAATTCAGGTGTAGAGGCAAGATAAAGGTGCGGACAAGAATGTTAATGTCTTTTAAACTTCTCTGTCAAATGTTGAGTTACTTAATATCACAGTAAGATGAAAACTAAAGAGGTTCTGAGAATCCAACTTCAAGCACAGATTTTTAATGATAAAATCTAATCACTTGCAGGAAATCTTGATCCATTTGGCATCTAAACTCTTGGACAAACTGTGCTTTAAGACATGTAGAAATAATTGTCTGTACATTGCCGATATTAAGCGCATAACCAAACAAAGAAAACCTCCTCTCCCACAACACAGTTACACGTCTTTGTAATTGATCAAGGTGACATACATGTTAGTAAACAATACTGTGCATCTGTCACACTCAGTGAGACAAGTTTAGTATACCTGATCTAGGTAATGTCTGACTTAAAAAAAAAAAACAGGGTCAATATTCTGCCATAATTAAAAAAAGTATTTGATTTAAATTTCATATTCAAAACAAGCAGAACAGACATGGATTATATGGAATATAGTTTAGTCTTGAAAAAAAAAACTCCAGGATAGTTTGGGAAGAAAGGCCAGTATCACAGACCTAAACTCCCTGAAGACCTTTCCACTGACACATATTTCTATTTTTCTTGTTTTGCTAAATAATCATCACTTTGAACACATCTGCCAGTTCCATCCCATTTCACTATTACCGTAGCAGCCTGCATTAGTAAGCCCAACAGTGCTGCTTTGTCTTCTATTTTTCCAGGTTGTGGATAAAGGGGAAAAAAAAAAAGTATAAAAGAATAAGAAAAAACAGGTGTCAATAACCACACAAATTCTGTGCACACAGTGGTGCTGCAGCTTATCAAATGCACAAGGCAATGTGACCACAACAACAACGGAGCGCACTCAGGTATATCTGCATTTATTGCAAGTCAGAGTGAATCCAACTTGAGAAGCTGTCTGTTTAGTTTAGATATCTTAATGGATGTCTCTTCCACCCCTTCGCATTCATCCTTCAATTCACAGTCTGATCTACTTCATAATACTCTTGGGAATTTTGAAGTACAGTTATCTCCATCCCACGAATGGGGAGGTAAGGAGCAAAGATGATATGGCCTACTGACAGGAACACAGCAGGACTGTCAGGTAGCAGAAATGGTACCAGATTCTAAACTGATAAGTTGAGCCTGAAAGCTCTTCTCCTTCCCAAGTCCGCAAACGAACTTGCTGAAGGCAACATGCAGCTAAGGCTAATGTAACCGGCCATATACAGTGCTTTAAGATTATGACCAAGTACCATCTTGAAGTAATCCATTAATCCTGATAAATCCTTGTGTCAGCCAGCACACCAATTCATAGCTTTAAAGATACTGTATCTCCTAGCACAGATATTTTATGTTGTGTTACGTCAGATATCTGCACTGACTCAAAATAGCATGAGCTTTTGATAAGCACACCACTGCATTTATCATTCTGACTCTTCAAGAAGCATTCTGAAAAAAAAACAGGCAGATTCTATCTATGTCACAAAGCCCTATTTTTTTCAATACAGTTTTAAAAAGCAAGGACAGTTATTGAACAAAGAGCTGCATGCAGCAGATTCTTAATTATATCTATTCGAGATTGGCTACTTCATTATTTTCATGAAATCTTCATACTCACAGAAACTAAACAAGTAACTAAATTATTTAGCAGGGTACCCAGTAACTCAAACAAAACCAAGCACCTTTAATAACATCATAACAGTTTCTACATCTAAAATTACTCCTAGAACGAAAATGCTGCCAGCAACAGCCATAAACTAACAAACCACATGCTTGGAAATGCATTCCAGAAGATCAGACTAATGAGGGAAGAGCATGGGTTTGCTGTCAAGGTACAATATTAAAGCAGCAAGTTCTCAAGCTCCTTAATAGCACTTGCTTTTATCTACAGAGATTATTTGACTTTTCTGTGAAACTAACTCAAATCTCATGCGATTACATGAAATATACGCTACCGAGTGAAGAGAAAGGTTAGTTTCTCATGTAAAGATGCGGGCACGTTAGGTTCCATATGAATGATTTGACTAGGCATATTTTTTCCAAGATCAGCAATTTCAAGTTGCAACTGATCAAAACATATAAATATATACACACATACATAGACATACTTCTCAGTATGATAATTCTCAATATGTTGAGAATGCAAAATATGATTTTCTAATGTGTGTCTTTCCCTGTTTTGCAGCCTATGCCATTATTACCTTCAAGTCTTTTATTTTAGCTCTGCAAGAAAAGCACAATGTTGGAGCTTCTAGTACTACTAAAAATCTCTTCAAGAAGAGTCAATGATAAAGTAGCAATACACTACAAGTAATACATTTATTTGGAAACACTGTACATGCTTCGGCCCAAGGTGCTTTGACTCCTTATCATGACCTTGATATCTACATTTTACTTGCATTTCAGGACAAAAATATAGGCAACGTTTTTCAGGTATTTTCCTTGATTTTATATTTTACACTTTTTACTTTACTCCTTTGCAGAGAATGCAGGAAATAAAAACTATTATTAATTTAAAAAATTTGCTGTGCTTCTCCTAATCTGACCAATTACCTCTCTTTAAAAAAGTAATCTTGATTCTGTGTTTCGACTGCCTCCATGACAATATACCAATCCTAAAACTGCATACAGAGCATAGAATATCACATTTGCAAAATTAAGCATTCAAAGGTTAGAATCGTTAAGTTATGCTTCTACATTCAAACTCACTTCTACTGCTGTTTTATATGGCAAATACTGCAGTTAGTGGAATGTTTCCATCACCTTCCATACGCTATAAATCAGGATCTCAGCACAGACTTTAATAGCTCAAGCTTTAATAGCTTCCTCAGGCTCCACATATGCACAGTTCTGCTTCACTGCATCCCATTTACTGTTCAGCTGTGCAACTGAACTGTGCAATGAGTATAGGTGCTACATAGACTTTAAAAGTAGATTTACAAATCGAAATTAGCTGCCTGTTTCTGGCAAAGAAAACAGTAGAATACTTCTTGATTTACAAACTTTATCTCAACTTCCCCTTGCCTTCTTGGAATAAGCACTTGATTAAAGGGTAGCAAAAAGTTTGGAAGTCCTATGAGTTATCAAGTACAAGACTTGCACAAGTACTGACATATATATGTTAATAGGATAATAGGATCCACAAATCAGTCCCCTGAGGTGACCCTAGTGATCTGACCTGACAAAAAAAAATAATATGATATGTCAAATGTGACCTTTTTTTTATGCTGGGCATCTACAAACCAAATAGCATATAAGACAATTTTCAGTGGTGATGGAAGCTCAACTCCTAGTAGCCCCTGAGCCTCTTTCTGTGCTTTGGAAGAAGGTAAAAAGCACCAATACAGAAGTCAGACAACAAATTAGAATGGTGTTTTTCCTTCTCCAAATCCCTGCTGACAACAAATGATGCATAGCATTTATGAAACACTATGTACATAACGTGCAAGAAGAGTGATTAAATATCTTTTCAAGAATTCTATGGAAAATATCAACAAAACAAATGCTCGGAGTGTAGCATTATTTAAACTGCTAATTCTGTTCTTGACTGATCAACACCACTGTCTTCAACAAACTACTGAACTCTGTTTTGAAGCACCACCCTATTCAGGAGATGAGTCTAGAGCTTATGACATCTGAACACAAGGGGAACCTGTGACAGAGGTAGGAAAAGAACCCAAATTTCTGATCACTGTATCTGAGCTTGAACCACAATTCCACCATCTTCTTGGTAGCAGATGACCACCATAACAGTTAATAGTAAAATAATAATGTCCTTTGCTGGTAGGAATTAGTGCTCAGAGTGTCCCTAAAAGAGAACAAGCTATAAGGAATTGAAAACAGCCTTAGAGTGCACATCCCTTAGAGACACAGGATAAAAAGCAATGTAAAGACAATGGCGCTGTAGAGAAGGATCTGCTGGTTACAGTGAATCAAATGCTGATCATGAGTCAACACTACCAGACTGCTGCATACAAGTCAAACAGCTGGGCTAACCTGGAAAGAAGTGCATGTGACTACAAGAGCAGCAATCCTTTGACTTTACAGTCAACACTGGTAAGGACAGAGAACAAGACTAATGATACCTAGAAAAAAACAGGGAAGATTCAGAAAGTCTTGGGATACAGTCTGCTTAGACTGTGGGAAAACATGGCAACAATGTCACGTATATGACATTGTTTTTGGTAAAACATGGAATAGTGGACAGGTAATACTCTTCCTCATTACATTAAGAAAATTAGTGTTGGGGAAAAGTTTTCTGCAGGTAGCAAAGCATTTTCACATCTCAGTATAGAATACGTATAACTACAGAAGCTGCTAAAGAAAAATACCACACCTGTCAGGAGGATTTATGTGCAGTTGAATTTGCCTTAGGATGAGAAGAAAAACAGATTATTTTTCTGGTCACAGAATTCTAAGTAGTCTGGACACATACTACTGTACATGTTTTAGTTTTTAGTTTTATCCTGTAGGAGGAGTAATTTCATAAGAATTCAACACATTATTCCAATGGAATTATCCTTTGAGACAGAAAACCCTATGCAGAGCAGATGGAATTCCAGAGGACCAGACTAGCTGGCAGCTCTTGATACAACACTATGAACAGGCTGTTAAGTACAATAACCATGTTATCACCTTCTCCTTCCCTAAAAAGCTCTTAGTCATCAAAATAATTTTGCAAGAAAAAAAAAAAAAAAAAAGAACACTTGAGTGATGCAGATTCATATTCAACACTTGTCAGGAAAAGTCTACATGAAAGAATAATGATAAAAAGAGCCTGTTAGAAAGCAATTGCTATGCAAAGGTGGAAAACTTGTTACACGCCGTTTGAATAAAGTGCTGCTATAGGGCAGAGCAGAGTTTATAAGAAGTCATGCATCAATCCTTAGCAGAGCATCTCAGGCATGGTGCTTATCCCAGACTATGGGTTCCACAGCCACCAGAGGGAAACAAAGCATGTGATCAGAAGGCAACGAACAAATACGAATGAGTGGCTCCAGCGCACTCAGGTAAGTGCTTCATGGAGGAACAAATGTACTACTGATTTTAGTCTGCCTGGGCACTGCAGTGATATCACAGGCATTTGTACCCTTCAATTGCACCTGCTAACTACCTCCTCAAACAAACTACTAATTACTGATATCAGTGTGCACCCAACACTAAAAACAGATGTACACTCTACGTGTAACCTCAAAGCTTCCATTTCTCTCTTTATTACGCTGGATCAGCATGAAACGCTGTCTAATTTGGTTTCAGCACGCAATGGCCTTGTGTACGCATGTGCTAGTATGCTCTTGACTGAGTTCTACTAAAAATATGTCTGCAAAAGAACATATTTCCAATTGAGATGATTCATTTTATTATTTCTCACCAAATAGCTTCTATGGTCCTACAATCCTAAAAAAACGTCAAGTTCAGCTGTCAATATCTAATAATAAATTTATCTGTCTGTAACCACAGTTAGTAATGGCTAACTCTGCATCTGACACAGTTGACAGGACTGGTGGAAAATGAAGAATGAATACCAAATTAAACACAAAACATCTGGTGGGCTGATTTCAGCCTCTTAACAGTCCCAGAATGACAAATTTACTTCTTATTTAATTCCACTTATTTTATGAATTTGATAAGAATTCTATTGCTTTACACCCTCACTCACTAGTTCCAGGCTATATCTCTTCTGCATTCAAAGGTGTGATTACAGCATAGGACATACCTATGCTATATGTCATCTTGCTGGTGTGAATAAAAGTACTAGTAAAGACAGAGGTGAGAGCGTGCTAGAAAAGGTGTCCACAAAAGTCTGCAGGCAAACACAAAATTGTATCTACAGACTGAGTCAGGCAGTTAACAAGCCAGTTCTAAACAAATGCCAAGTATCTTATAACCCTATGGTGTTCAGCCCAAGCTAATAAATCCAGACTCCCACCAGTATTTGAAAATGCTGTAACTGAAAATAATCACTGAAGGGTTTTAGCTGTACAACACTTTTCCAAGAAAGACTTCATTAATCTCAGCTGGAGAACAGAGGGCACATGCTAAATAATTTGTTCAAGGTCACACAATACCTAAGACTCGAACACATTGCTTTTTATGTATTCCTCCTCCCTTACTAACAGATTCCCCAGTAAGAAGGCTCTAACAACACGGACAAGACCCTCTCATTTCAACTCAGACTGTGAAAACCTCTTCTCTGTGCAAGAACACATAAAAAAAGTTCACCAGCCCTCAGTCTTGTATCTCGCAAGCAGACTCAGGAGGCTGTCAGTAATATAACCCATCTGCTTGAGTTTGCACATCCAATCCTAGATCACTTTCCCTTCCCTTAATCTTTTTTCAGCAGCGTTTCCTGAATCATTCCACTTCAGTGCTCTGCCAGACTGATATTTTGCAGCTGCCTGATCGATGATGCAACCTTTCCTCTCTAATTCACAAAGACTCACCTGCTACTGTGTTGTTTTGGTTTAGTTTATTTTCTTCTTTTTTCATGAACAACGCCAAACAACATTCCATTTCTACTCGGCTTAAAATGTCACAAAAGGGCCACCATACAGCTGGAGCTGTATCATGAAACCCCAAGCAATCAAAACACTGAAAATCCAGCTCCTAGACACCTTCACTGCATAAGCAAGTGTAAAGGAGATTTTCAGCCTCTCACTAAAGAGATTAGTTGTCCCTTCAAATAAGGGATCAACATCCAATCTACCCCACTGTCTTCAGACAGTGCTGCTGTTCTGTATTTATTTCTTCTTAACCCCACCCTAACATATCCATTTCTCAAAACCCCAATGTACAAAATGAAGACTGCAGCTGTCTTAAAACATTAAACTGCAAACCTTATATCTTAACAACTACAATGCCTAGATATCAGGGAACAATTGCATTCTGTTGAGGGGAAGAACACTAAATTGATAGAAGTGGCAGATGGCTTTTGGTCCCAGATGTCCCAACAAACTCTTATAATGTATTAGTCAAGTTATTCACTTATGTTTAAGCCCCTTTTCTATGCCTTTTTGGCTGTATCTCTTTAGACTAAATTCTCCCAGGAATGAGCATTCCACATTCAGTTTCAAGACAAATCATACCATTAATAAGTGCAAGATTATATACTTGCTGGAACAGGAAAGAAACAAAAACTTATACATAGCTTGAAATGTTTTGTTTATTGGGTTTTGGTTGTGGTTTGGTTTGGTTTGTTTTTTTCATCAAGACTAAGTTTAAACAGGAGCTACAGACCATGTCAGGAGAACAATCCAGTGGTCCAGCCACACTCTCCCAGGAAGGCACTGAGACCTTGTACATCCAAGTTTTTACTCAAAAAAGTTTCCATAATCAGCACAGTATCAGAAAAAATATACAACAAAATAAATTAGCTGAAAATCTGCCTGACGGTATCATATGCAGGGCCCTAGGAATGGGCATCAATGAGTAGGTCAGGTACCTGGTTCAGTAGGCTACCTGTAGCCTGCAGCCATGATATCTTTCCTCTGCTTAGCAAAAATGTCATCAGGTTGTAACAGGAATCCTATTTTGAAAGATCATAATATTGGAAATTTACTGCTCTTCGTTTCAAGAAGTAAAGAAGATAAAAAAGTGTCAGGACAAATGGCGATTGAGATATTTAGAGAACAACAAATAGTGATTTTGACTATTCCCAGTGACCCAAGTCAGAGCTACCCACAACAGAACACCAGGCACAGACCATCACTCTCCCCTGAATATGAAACATTGTGTGGGTTGATTTTTTAATTTCTTATCTCTACATCTCTGAAAAAGAAAGGAAAAAAAAATGGCATTCACCTCTGGATTTCCAGACATTTCTTGGGAAACTAACCCTCTCTGTTGTATTCTCTATTATTCCCACACTTTTGTAACCCACCACTCCCAAGATGATCTGTTCTTCCTATCTCACACAACACTTTACACTTTTTTTTTCTTTCCCTTACAGTCTTTCTTCCACTGATTACTTCTCCTGTTTTAAGCCTTCCATTTCCCATCCTACAATCCCTTGTTCACATCTCACCTTCTAGCCCTGACAGGGATATGCTGTACCCAGACATGTCCAGTACCTCTCTGCCCTCCTCTCACACCCAGTCCTGCTCTCAGGTCTACTCCCTGGCAAACAGAATGGCCCTTGAAAGGGTCTCAGCATGACCCTCCCTAGCAAGATGTATGATTTTATTTTCCTCCTTCCCCTCTGTTTCGTGAACCCAAGTACTTCTTTAAGCGAAGCTGCCAGTCCAACATTCATGAGAGTTCTCAGCCTTTCTGCTAGAGAGAGCTACAGAACCAGTGGTGTCCCCAAAGCAGGCAAGGGAATACAGACCATGGCAAGTGTGCTAAAAGAGCCACAGCCCACCCAAGGGCAGGAATTCCCCCCTTTCACTGGTTAATCTGCTTCCATAACGACCTTGTGCCAACTGGGATTGAGCTCAGTACCTCAAATGGGTAGAGCTAACAGTGCTTTAAAAAAGTGAACGTTCTGGCTGAACAGCTGCAATGGAGCAGTTGGGACTACTAACTAGTAACAGTCTCTACAGAAGGAAAAAAAAAAAAAAAGTAGACATTTCTTCAGTTTAAAAAGCCTCTCTGATCTCTCCTCTATGTCAGTTCTAACAGTGCAAACACTTAGCCACACTGATCAGTGGGAAGAAAGGAAGGGAGGCTTGGCAGCCCTTTCCACAAACCTAGGGATGTGAGGGAAACACATTTGATTTTTGCAAGGGTATCTTAAAAAAAACCCACAGCATTCAAGAAAGAAAAATAAAGCAAAGAAAAAGATCAAAGATCCTTTCCCATTAAACTGCAGTATCAGACTTTAGTGTGCTAACACCAAAAGAAAGTCAAAATACCAAACAGAAGATGGAAGCAGTCTGACCGAGTCAGATCTGTGAAATGACAGAAGTCTTTCCTAAATGTAGTAGATGCATCTATGCAAGGGGCTACAATAATCCCGAAATATTTTGCCAGGAGTCAGGTGTTCAATCTGTGCTTGCTGCTTTTGAAATTAGTGGCTTACTTCTTGGCAAATCCTTGAATGCTGTTGAATGGAGGCTGGGGCAGGGAGGGGCAGATCTGTGGCATCCTGAAATACAGACACATCTCAAAACAACCATCAGTACACTCAGTATCAAAACACCTGAACCTGACTGTATTATTTCCTCCTCAAACATAACATATGAAACATAGAATTTTGTATTTTACACTGAAACTGCCATGCAGGGTCTGCCAGCAGTCAGATTTCTACTGCATAATTTAAGCCCAGATCACCTGTCCATGGGTTTTAGAGAGCATGGGACGTTCCTCTGTACTCTACCAAGTGCTGCAGCTTGCTACTACTCAACCAGTGCTTGACAATATAAAAGACGACATCCTCCACAGAAAAATACACTATAAATTTTGTGGCAATTGTCTTGTCATTCTATTTGCATTCTTTTCCAATGATGGAACAATAACATTAGTACAAAAAGACTGAAATATTCAGCACAATAGCAGTATGTGTTGTATTGATGAATTTTGCATAAGAAACCAAAGCACAATACAGGAGAAGATCTGGTTATTACACACTCTGTGCAGGTATTAACAGGACATTAAGTCGATCCTGATGCATTCTGTGCTAAGCCTGTCTTTTGAAATAGTAAAAATTTACAGGTTCCTGAAAGAATTTGTCTTTATCCTAGCTTGCAGGGCACTTTTTAATTTTTAATCACTTCTCTTCAGTCCTTCATAGTGTTACTGTGGGGCTGAACAGTGCATGGAAAAGCTGTGAGATTCAGCTAGCACGCTATATATTGCAGCAACTGCTAACCAAAAAAGAAAAAAATTAAGGAATCTTCAGATACACAGGAAAACGGCTTTTTATCACCAGGTTCTCATAACAGCAGGTAATTCTTCACAGATTTTAATCAGGTGCAATGACAGAAGGCTGCAGTGAACTGTGAGTCTCAAAAATATGTTATTAAGCACGTGCAAAAATATCTTACAAGCTTATGTACATGTCACTATGTAACCTTCAGAGACAGTTTGATTTTTCTATCCTGTTTCTTATCCTCAACAGCTATCAGAAATGAGTCAGTGAAATGGAAAATTATCACCAAGAATACCAAAACAGTAGTAGTATCTTTCAGCTGCTTCTCTCTTACCAATAAATGTTTCAATACATCAAATTATGCACAAGCACAAATTTGTGGTTTATAATGCTTAAGTTTGTATTTGTATACTCATTTTTTGTTCTTCAGTATAAATTTTTATATGACATGGGATAAAAGCCATGCCTTACTCTAACTCCCAACTAAGGAAAAGGGAAAAAAAACAAACATCAAAAAAAATTTTGCCATGTTTGTTTACACAATGGAATTGATGGTTCTGTATTAGGTTTTAAAAGTACATTTTCTCAAACAAACAAGTGTTGAAAGTAAGTTCATCACAGTTGAAAACAAGGTCTCAAATACTGATTTCATGATTGTATGCTGAACTCTATTTTTCCTGCTCTTATTTACAGTAAGAAATTCTGTAATTGCTTCCACTGTATTTTGAGAGGACTGAGATAGTAAAAAGTATCATGTTATCATATGAGCTGCATTTGTACTAGAAGGCCTCTCAGAAATCTGTCAGAATTGTTACTCAAGAAGAGAGCAAAACTAGCACTTTTATTTCCAGTACGAAGCTATATGAAATTGCCTGTTTTTCACAGTCTGTATTTATTAAGTGCCATCCTCGCTAAAAATTGCTCTATTACATTAATTGTAAATCAGAGAAGTCTGAGAAAAAAAGAAAAGAACATTTTAACCAAGCAAGTAGATTCAGAGTAATGGTTTAATCTCAGCCAAAGAAAATCAAGGCTGGAATTTTTAACACTGGAGGGATTTTTGCTGGTTTTCTGCACATGTTGCATGACTAAAGAGCTATGTTCTAAATTTAATACTTAATGTAAGATATGTCTAAATCACAGAACTTAATATATTAACTTGCCTAGTTACTACAGAGAATATCACTCTGCATTACCGTTGTTCATTCGTTCATGCATGTCAGCTGATGGTTAAATTAACATCTACTGGTAAAACAGGTGTAATTCACAGTCCCATGGAAGCTTTCACATTGCCTCAAACAGAATACATGCACATAGCTAAAAATAGTTTGGGGTTGCATATCTTAGTGCTTGCCCTCTAAATTCAGTAATTGCAGTTTTTACTTGAACGACTTTTAAGTATAGCAGCAAAGCTAGGCTGATAACCATCTGCATAACAAGAACCATGAACTCTTACATGTTTCCTTTGGCTCTGCTGAGTTCCTTCAGCTCATTGAGCTCCTGCAAATCATTTAGACTAGGATATATCACATCTAACTTAAGGCATCTAAAATTCATTCACCTAAATCTATTCAGCTACCATCTGTCATTTAGCTATTTACATCTACTCAGACTCAGCTCCCTTGACAGCCAGTGGCATGAAATTGGTCTTTCAGAAAGCAAGGCACCTTCTTGTGAAATCAGAATTTAAGACAGCTGTGATGAACTGCCCTTTGCAGGTATCTCCTCCTCACCCTGGACTCTGTAATTATCAGCTTAAGCTGGCATGACCAGCACTTAGACGTCCCAGTTTAGGTGAGATGAATCCCAGCCTTAGCATGCTCATAGAAGCTTGTCTGATGGTAAAGAGATAATAGAGAAATATTTGTCTTCTACAGAACAGTCTTTTGTTTTCAGTGAAGTGCCAGTATGGGAACTGACTCACAATAGCTCAAGGCATCAAATTTAAAGAAATTTAGGCAAGATTTGCATGACTATTGAAATTACAGCTATAAATATTTAAGAAGCAGCAAAAAGCACACTGTGGATTGGGGCATTGCATTCTTTCACTGCCCATTGCCTTAGCCATATTACACAAAAACTGAGGAATGGAGAACATCTCAGTATATAATTTCAAACTGAATTGTATGCAAAGCTCAGTATTCAAAACAAACTGTTAGCTGGTCATTCCAGCTCTAGTCACAACCCCCGAGTCCTCAGTCTCAAGATCAGTTGCTCCCCAGTTCGTGTAGTAATTTACAAGTGTGTACACGCAGCACCTTCAGCCATGACATGGCTGAGGGGTAGCAGACAATCATCTTCATGACAACATGAACAAATCCTGAAGGCAACACAGGATTTATAGAGACCTTGGCTAGCATGAGTTGTGAGCCAGCCATAGCTGCTCCAAAACATTTAGAAGGAGCAGGAAAAGCTAACAAAAATGTAAAATAAATAAATAAAGAAAAAGGAAAAGGGTGTTTTTCAGGTTCTCTCTTGAATAAAAAGGGAAACTAGATGAGTACCTCAGATGTAAACTTCTAGATCAGATGAATCATATCCTAGGCAAAAGACTAATACCAAGAAATAAAAATAACAAACTGAATAGCTGGCATAAATCCTGCTACACTTCTGATTTTAGGTCAGCATTATCTGTTGTGTTCATGTGCAATTTTTGTGGGCAGGCATAAGGCAACAGACCTGAGAGAAAAAAAAAAAAAAAAAGTAGTACAGGTGAAAAATCACTAATGCTTACAGTAACAACCACAGCAGAAAAGCATATTTAAAAGAAGCCGCTGGTAATCCTGAGGCATGATAGAGCACACCATCAGCATTACAGCATATAGACCATTGAACTCTCTAGGAAAAATTTCTTCACTGAAAAAGCTGTCAAGCACTGGAACAGGCTGCCCAGGGAAGTAGTAGAGTCATTATCCCTGGAGGTATTTAAAAGACATGTAGTGCTGAGGGACATGGTTTAGTGGTGACTTGGCAGTGCTGGGCTAATGGTTGAACTTGAAACTTAAGGGTCTCTTCCAACCTAAACAATTTCATGAACAAGATTTATGCATGCACACATATATACATACACAAAGAGACATACATGAGTATCAGTACCAAACCAGTATTACTGTTAGTTAAAAGTTAAAATTAAAGGCTTCTGGTTGTACTTGGCCTCCAGCCCTCAATAATTCATCTTAAGTAGCAATTAGACATAGAAAATCTGTCTTTTTCC
>NW_008600920.1:34155-41916 GCF_000691845.1 Merops nubicus
TGTCATAAATTTTGATAATATTTATAGCTAGTTATAGATTCCCATGACCCTTGTTGGGCAGGCCATTGATCTCAATACTGTAGATGTAAAACAAAATGAAAAAATCTCTTTGGAAGTCAAGACATATAGATGAGGGCAGATAATTTCAACCACAACTTTGCTTACATAAATGTGGCATATTCTCTGCTTCAACACTGATGTCATTTTAGATTCATCCTGAAGCCCATATTTAGTACAAAACTAGAAAGATGGTGAAAATTGAAGGAGAGTGAAGCCCACAGAATGAAATGATACAGGCCTCATTATGCCTTACTACATGAAAAAATACTACAGCGCTCAGGAGTTGAACCAGTTTGACACACAGTTCAAAGCAGAAGTTCACTAGCACAGCATAGACAACCATAATGAACAGCCACTGGCCTTAGTACTTCAAAGAAATGCTGCAACAGCTGTGTGAGAAGCTACAAGTTAATTGACAAAATTATACTCTGCTATGGGCAATACAAATCTATGAACCATGGGAGGAAAATACGACATCACCTAATAAGAATAACTTCTCTTTGTCTGTCAAGAATAAATAGTTATCTATCATAAAAATCTCTCCTAAAAAAAGCAAAGACAACCAAAACAATTTATCTCCAGGGCACCACTACAGAATTTGAAAGAAGTTTAGCCATTGTCATCAGTAAGAATGTCTGGTAGTAGAAACACTAGTAGGGAGTTCAGCACAGCAGACACTTAGCATGCCACTAGGTATATAGTGGAAGATGAGATTAACTGCTAAGAATAGTTATTTTTTTTAAAAAAAAGGGATCTACAACACTTGAATACTTGCTGTGATGTTGTCCCCTCTACTTCAACTTCCCCGGATTTGACAGAGTAAATACTTCTGTACTTGCCTTCCTAAAATCATCACAGATTCCTGGTTGGTCACTTCACCATTTCCACAATAATAAACTGAGTTAAAAGTTCGTACAGCTTTTCACATTGGTTACTGCAGTTGCAGTATGCAGGATGCAAACCTGCAGTATTTGTATTTGAATTGTTCAGAAGAGGTCATGTTTGAGCTGAAATGCTTAGGCTCAGTCTTTACTCAAAGACAAACTTGTAAGGCTGTTTAAGATGTGAAAGCCTGAAATTTCTCACACACACTTAACTAGGAAATTAAAGTATCTATAGATGCACTGATAAGAACACAGAGGGCAGAATCAAAAACTGCAAAAATAAAAAGTGCTCAGATGTTCCAGCTCTCATTTTTGGCTTTCGTAAGAAATACTTACATTAATAACATTCCATTGTAAGACATTACATTTACTTTATGACATGATGAGGGCTTTCTGGAAGGTGCTCTTTTTGGCAGAAACCATAGCACTATATCATATTGCTAATTGCAGGCAGAACCTAACAAAACCAGACTTAAATCATTCCTAAAGTAGGTAACACTGAATTGAAAGTAATCAAGGTGTGTCTTCACAAGACACATTTTACTCAAAAAAAAAAAAAAAATCATAATAATATGTTTATTTTTAGCAGCCTAGAAAAATCTCTTCTGGTGACAGCATCTGTTTCATTTACCCAGATGGGCCTACACATCTGTTCAGTTCTATTTAGCAGCTTGAAAACAAGGGAGCAAAGTCAATAATAAAAGCAAACTCTGAAGATTTTCTGGGGTCTCTCCATGACCCATGGCATGTACAATAGCCAAACTATATTAGTTATCCTCTCAGTGGTAGACTTTGCTTTGCCAAATAAAATACAAGTATGTCTGAAGTAAATGATGATATACACCGGAGGTGTCAAATCTGCACCAGAAATTGACTGGGGTTTTGTGCATGTAGAAATGTTTGTATTTATGGCTAAAGCTAGTTCCACTGAAACAAAATAAGAGCAAACACAA
The DNA here is from genome assembly GCF_000691845.1 of Merops nubicus. NCBI lineage: Eukaryota > Metazoa > Chordata > Aves > Coraciiformes > Meropidae > Merops > Merops nubicus. The sequence continues at coordinate 36,053 of NW_008600920.1, forward strand.
ACAATACAGCTTTTTAATTTAGTACAAAGGAGACGGAGTTTTGATTTTACTTGGTTGGCTTTTGACATGTTCCAGTTAAGTTTGGATTGGCATGGAGGGTTGTCCCTCAACATTCAATTCCCTTTAATCTAGGCCTTCATTATAGGAATGCAGGTTCTCAAAATATTATTCTAATATTTACGCAAATACAGAATACTTTCAAATATCCTGAAGTGTGTACCTATGTGGCTTCACCATAAGCAAAATATTTTCTTTAAAAAAAATAACCACCATTTTTTAGGCTTTAAAGCGCTCTTCTCCAAAACACATGATTCAATGTTCTTGGCCTTATCTCCAAAGACAGAAATACACTTTTTTTCTCCCCTCTTTTACGTTCCTCCTCCTTTTATTCCCAAGTTATGAAACAACACTGAACATCTACTAGATCTAGAGTTTTTAAGACAGAGGAAAATACAATCAGATCATCAATATTTCCCAGAAACAGAGCTAAGTACCTGCAATCTTAATTAGAGATACATTTAATTGAAGCGTGCTGATCTAAAAGAAAATAGATCTTACAAACCTGCTCAGAAGCACAAGAGCAATGGGAATAAAGGTTCCTATAAAGTATATGCTAAGAAATAACACAGTAAACTAGAGCTGAACACCCTTGCCTGAAATGGACCTGCACTGTGCAGCACTTTCAGCAGAGATTAATGAAGCTAAACATACCAGCTCTTGTTTTGTCCTCCGTTTATTTGGTTGATATACTTCAGTTAAATGTTAAGAAACTTTCTATAAGCATCAGTTCAACTGCCATTTCAAAACAGATAACACCTGGATTGATCTCACTGCATCAGATGTGTTCCTGTCTCCAAAACAACGCATCTGCTCATGATTACAATCCATGCATGGAAATGCCACAACCTTGATGTCTCCAGCACAGTTTTTGGCTTAAAACTTGTGTGTCAGGCTTGGATCTCTCACTTGGTCCTCAGATATCCTGACTGACACTCAGTTCTGACTCAGTCACACCATTCTGTAACCAAGTTTTATTTCTGCATTAGTTTCTACAAGCTCTTGTTTCCTTGCATCTTAATTACCAAACCACACATTTCTCTTGTCTTAACCAATATGTTCTCCTCCAACTCCTATCTTGTTAAAATGCAAATATAAGAACAATTTCCCTCAACTTTTGCTTTGAGTCTACTGTCATCTTCCTCATTGCCTTCTTGCTTTTCTTCATGCTAATTCTGCTATTAATTAGAGAAGGACAAGGAATTTAGTACCTGGTTAAAAAGGAAAATGTTTGGTGGGGAGGGTACTCTAAGAAGGACTGTATAACAAATGAAAAATTCACTTTTACACTCTTTATTGTCTTCATGTAATTTTCAGGAAGACTCAATACAGTTCAAAATTTCCCTGTAGCAAAGCTTTATCTGTTGCTCAAATCCTTAACTTTTATTGGAAATATTTTGTATTAAAAACCAAACATAAATGTCTAATTCCCATGTAAAAAGAAGCATTTATGTACAAATATAGCAGAAGCATTTTATTTGAAGTTATTGCTGGCTGCTGCCTCAGAAGCTTTTACAATTTAGAACATTTAAGACATCTCCCTGGCCAAGCTACTTCTCCAGCAACCATTACACACAAGCAAAATGCATTTTGGGGGAGGTTAAAATCCTTAAGATCCATGCAAGTTTTAAATAGATATTTGCATATGAAAGTAAATACATACATAAAAGACAGTGCTTTGTGCTTATGTGAAATTCCTATTAAACCTCTAATCAAACACGAAGAAACATCCAAAAATAGAAAGAAAAAAAAAAAAAAAAAAAAAAAAACACCTAAAATTTGCTGAGGTATTTCAGTAGTCCTTTCCACTTGAACATAGCTGTGACCTTCTGCACACAAACTAGCAGGACGCATTCAGAAGGGGAAAGTCACTCCTGAAAAGTCACTGAAGATCTTGTGTCAACAGAATAGTACATGCTACTAGTATTTAAACCTAGACAAGATATTTCTAAAGGACACGTGAGGAACTACATGACTGCTATGCCTGCATCTCTCGCCTTGCTCCAGATCCTCCTTTCATCTCAGACTGCTTCTCTCATCTCTTTAAGGCAGAGAGTACATGCAAGGGCACAAGGAGGGAGAAAGATGCCACACTGCAAAGCACCAGCGCTTCAGAAGATCTTTGTGGCTTCCACAGCAAGTGGAAGAAAAAATAAAGAAAAGAGATAAAAAGTAAGAGAAAATCAAAGGTAAAATGTGAAAGAAAAGCAGCTGAAACAAAGTAACCACTTTGACCAGGTATTCCTGGAATGCGAGACAAAAACTGACAAAAATAAAGAGCAGATTTAGTTTGAATTTACTCAGTGTTTGTTACTTTCCCTTTCTTAAGGCAAGCTGGGGGGGGGGATGTTCATTTCCTTCCATATAGATTTTTGTTTGTTTTTAAAATATTGGGCTAAATGTTATCTCTGGTTTCATACAACTTACTTAGGATCATCTTTTCCTATTTTTAAAAAGCTGATGTTCCCAGAATAAATCATATATGATTCAACTATTGTTATACAAAATTCCTTTAGTCATCTTATTTTTTTGTTTGTTTTTATTAAACACAAATACAGAACTCACTCTTCATTCTGAAAATAAGACTGCTGTGTCTTATCTACTGCTGAATCCCACAGCCAGAAGCTCTCAAGTGTACTTATTACAAAAACTTCTCTACAGAATATGTAAAAGAAACCATAAAACCACAAGTTTCTTCCTTGTAGGGCAAGGAGAATGCTCTCCTTCATTTCTTTTCAATAACTGCATTGTTGAACTTAAAATTGTAGAATTTACAAAATTACATGGAAGTGAATTAATTTGGATCAACATTTACTGAGGTTATTAAGAGAAACAGATATTAAAATCTGGCATATCGTTTCTTGGTTTTGCAATCTACATCTATTAAAAAAATACTTGCTTTTCAAATGCCTATACAGCAATTTCTGTCTTGCATAAAAGTTATAATTTTTCATGGAAATAGAAACATCGGATGCAAAAGAAAAATTCTTTTAGAAGAAACCATTTTCAGGTAAAAAATGTCTTCACAGATATTTCTAATGAGCTCTGATATTATTGTAGCCATAAAATTGACCTCCAGTTAAAAGAAAAGAACTCCATCTGGTTCTCAAGAACTGGAGATGACTCATTTTTGCCTCACCACTGCTGCCATCTTTTGGCACATTTTCCTATACATGTGCCCAATTTAGCAAATCTCTTTGATCTCCAGCTACAGAACATTATTCTGACTGCGTTTAGACCCTGATTGTCAAATTTTTACCTGCTTCAGTTTTTTAACTTGTAGAATACAGACATTTAGCAAAAGCTTGTCTAATGAACTGGAGTGAATTTTGACTTGGACAGGCTGGACAGTTAGGTAGAGGGGAATCTAATGAATTTCAACAAGGGCAAGTGTTGGGCCCTGAACCTGGGGACAAATAACCCCATGTACCAATACTGGTTAGGGGTTGACCTGCTAGAAAGCAGCTCCGTGGAGAAGGAGCTCAGAGTCCTGGTGGACAGCAAGTTACTTCTGCAACCTTCATGGGTTGAGCACATGCACACAACAGACAGCTCTGCCAGCAGTTATTCAAACATCAGTCTTTCTCCAGCACAGCGAGGACACTTCAGTTCACACCAACACTGCTGGCTAACACACAGCTACATGTACCTCACAGTTCTTGGAGAAACAACCACACTGAATTCAAGGGGCTACAGTGGGCATCTCTGCTTAGAGTAACAGGAAGGTGAACTCAAGTCAATCGCCCTGTTCCTTATCTGTGTATCAAAAAAAAAAAATTAACTTTATTAAGCTATATGGTAGATGATTCTAATGGCAATATGGCTTATATATTATGATCATACACATCAAGTGGCTACTTCCCTTCATATTTGAATCTCTAACTAACATACAAAATGTTATGGCACAAAATCATTTAAATGTACAACTTAGGGTAAAGTCCTTTTTTATTGGCACTGAAAATCTGCTGAGATCTCAGATTTCTTACAATATTAAACTAGGGTAAGTTCATTTGCTCTTATTCAAAGTCATTAAAAATGGGAATGTAGAGAAAAGCCGTATCAGTGGTGAGCCATGACATAAAAAAAAAGCACTTTATCATACTAATTAAGTTAATGCTTTAATATGACAGCTAAAATCTGAAGCAGTACATAAGCAATTAGTAAAGTTACTGAAATAAAGGAATTAATGGGGTGAACAAGAAAAATGCACAGACTCTCAAGAAAATAAAAATATTATTGATCCATAATCATGCAGCTCTCAAAGTTCAGCCCCTGAGAAATTTGCTTCCCTCAGTGATAAAGAATGTGGCAAGCTATAATTAAATCACTAAATCATTGCACAGTAACAAGATCTTAGTGTTCTGTTGAGTGAGTCCACAAGTTTGAAGCAAATTGATGCAAATACTTTAAGCTTCTATGTAAACGGAGGTAATAATATAAATCAGCAGATACGTATCTTGTGTCTTTTCAAAACTCTTTCTAAAAAGAAATCAGGTAATTACTACAATTTACCTTAGCAACTGTTAGGAAACCCCATCCAAGAATCCTACAACTGTGTTGGCAATGTGCTCTAACTATGCAGTGACGCAATGAAACCACAGGAGAAAAAAAAAGCCCAAGAAAAATACTTGAGCTGACATTAGCAAAAATATTGGACTACCTTTACAGCAATAGTCCTTTACTAGGTTATCGGGGGATGATCGTCTCCACAAGACCACTTCAAAAGTGGAAATACAACATTTTCAGACAGAAAAGACATTGAACCTCCCTGTTGCTGTGTGTAGTATTCAAGTGAGTGGCAAGTCAATTCTGTGAACACTCGGCGGCCAGTGGGCTGTCCTTCCACACACTAACACTGCTTCGAGCAGACAGCTGCCCTGCTTACATTGTTACACACACTGTGTGAAGCAGAAGGGCATCACCTTGAACTCCACAAGCTGCAAACTGCTGGAGGCTGAAAGCATCTTCTGGGCAAGGATCACAACATGCTTACAGTATTCACCTCCAGACATCCCAATTCAGAGTTGTCTGCCTCTTACTGTGTCTGTTTCAAAAACTCAAATCTTACGAATACCATTGCATTTCAAAATCCAGCTTTGCAAATGTTGTCTTGATGATGTGTTACAAACCGCTGTAAGCACGAAAGGCAAGTGCAGATGTGCCTCTGCTTTTTCAACACCTTGCAGACACATTGACCAACTAAGATACAGTCAAAGGCAGGGAGACCCTTCCATACTGAATGAAGAGTGGTGAGATACAAGTCCTAAAGTGACACTTAATCTACAGATGTAGCTTCGTCTCTCTTTTAACAAGATCTCTAGGTCATCCCAAAGACACTCTTCACAAAGAGCACAAAGGAAAATCCTTATTTCCTTTTCACTAAGATACACATTCCTCTGCCACAGTGCATCAGAGACCAGCCTGGTGACAATCATTCCTGCAGCCAGCTTCATGGTAATCACTCACTAATGACAGGCCTCCTTTGTTTGGGGAAAAAGAAAACCATAGATGTTTGGTCCTATCTAAACCAGTCAATAGAGACAGTAACAGTAAGCTATACCTGTTTTGTTTTCTACCAGGGAAGAAAAAAAAAAAAAAAAAAAAAGAAAGAAAGAAAATATACACCGACCTGCTCTCCACAGAGAGAACATTCAACATCTCAAAACAACAACACTACAGCTGTCTACATTATTGGCAAGGCCCTACAGTCCCTACGGAGAGGCCGGTGACTGAATTCACACTGACACTCAGTTCCCCTGCTGTTTGCAGAACAGCCATTGCCAGTCAGGGCCCAGGCTCTGGGGAAG
>NW_008600920.1:41947-46105 GCF_000691845.1 Merops nubicus
CTGGCACAAACATCTCCAGTTGTTCGAGTCACAGTTTTGTGGCTAAGTCAACTGTCTCTGTAGAATTTTACATGTTAGTTCTAATATGAACATCAGCTGTATTATTGTAACAAATCATCCACGGTAAGAACAATTCCTCCACCTTAATTTTATGATACACCTTTTTTGTTGTTTACTGCTATAATAACGGGTGAACTTTTAAGATTAGAGGAACTAACATCCAGACGTACAGAAAGTACTGTTCCCACATCCTTCCAACTTCCATCCTATAGGAGATGCTATTTAAAGCTGAAAAAGTATTTGCACGTTCAAAAATTGCACCATCACAAATCTGCACCTACACTCGCTTACTTAGATGGAAGCCAAGATGGTCACAAAAATTACAGCAAGTCATCAGGGTCACGGTACATTTCTTACATTTCTCAGCTTTTCTTACATTTAATACTGCCCTAGTTCAAAGAACCCTTTCTATATTTTAATCAAAGTACTCCATAAGGAAAAAATATTTAAAGAAAAATCCACAAAACTTCCCCTGTTGACTCATTAGTATGGGACACAGGGATGCAAGATAAATAATTTACTTACTGGTTAAACAAGATATAAAGGAGAAAAACATTATTCAAACTTGAGGACTGTGAGGCAAAGTGTACAGCAGAAAGAAACATAAGCATAGTCTAATCCAGTGACACAAAATACCCACAATAGCTGGAAGCTTTACAGAGTGTGGCCATGTGAGCGCTATCCTGCAACTACAGCAATCTGTCACAAACACAGATTAGGAAACTAAGGACATCATAGACCCCAGGCCCCTAACTGAAAGGTGCCATACACCCACCTACCCACTTACACTCAAGGATCCTCTGAGATAACACTATCAAGAGGCTTTTACAAAGCACAGAAGGAAGAAAAAACAGAAATATTAAGGATACCTGATTTGAGGGTAGCAGAAGAAAATACAGGAAAGAGAGTATTTTTGTGTTTGCTCTCTAGCCTCATCCAGCCCAGTCACAAAATAGAAGATGCACAAAATTAAGCAAGTTATGGAACACTTTTAAGCATGCTTATTAGAAGCTCCTAAGGCTCAGCATAATAAGACATTTTGGAGAAATTATTTATATATTCACTACAGAAAGCACAAATGCAAGAAATTATCTGAACAGTCTTTTAATAAATTTTGCACTTGAGAATTGCTGACACTTACTGATTTGCTAGGAAAAAAGAAAACCCTCAAGTTAATAAGTTAAAATTTTTATGTTGAAAGGAGTTTTTTTTTGCCCCCTTTTTTCAAAAATCATTACCTTCTTGCAGCAAAAAGATTAGAGTAACACCTCCAGACTTTTAAGCAAGGTTATATTTTAATGGAAAAACTGTATTTTCTGTTATAGAAAATGCAAATTTATAGGTATATCCTTATTAATGGAATAAAGATTACACTGAACCAATATGAGCATGATCAACCTTTTCCTTTCCTCCACTCACAGAAGAAATAAGATTTCTTTCTGCTTAAGCCATTCTTCCTATTATGCAAATGTAACATTAAACTGTTAATACTGAACTGCCAAACAACAGACAACCCTTAGAAATCAAAACATTATTTATAAGCCAAAAACTGGCAAAGAGAAATGAGAACATTTAAACACAGAGGCCAAATACGGATTAAAACTGCAAGTATCTCTGCAAAATGAAGCATATTATAAACATGATTTTTGAAACAGTACAAATGAAATAACTGAGGCAGACTTGGAGAGGAAATAACAGGTCCAAGGGAAAAGGCCCTGACATCCAGCAGACCAATTGACAATAAAGTTGTGATGTGTCACCTGGATGGAGGATGGCTGATGGTTGAGTCCTGGACTCAAACATTAAAATGTGGAAATGTCTCTTCTGTTTCTTAAACTAGCAGATTAATTAACGACTTCAAAGTCGTTAGGAGATTAAAACGTCTTTTACATGGACCCTACTCCTTAAAAGACAGTGGACTTCTGTGGAATTATGTAGACTGTGCTTGGACAATTTGACACAGTTAAAATCCATTAAAAATATCTGTTTAAGCAAACGTCTGTGTTAGTTAAGCAACAAACTGAGTGTTAGTAACAACACAAAAATAATTTCTGTCTTCTAATACATGCGTAACAACCTGCAGGATTTTGATATGCCAACCAAATAGCCCAGCCAGTAGTCCAGCCAGCTAATTGGTCTTCAGAAATTCAGCAGTTCATTCCAGAGAGTTATTTGCTTGTAATATACAGAATTCTTTTGAAAATCTCTGAAGTAAAGAAAAGAAGCTACCTCCAGAGGCCTCAATTCAAAAAAGCATTTAGCTCTTCAGTGTTTACATTACTTGAAATAAATAGGAAGTTAGCCAAAAAGTTTTTCGGAGTTTGAGCTGTGTCTAGGCTCAGATGGAAACAGAACAGGTCTGGTGGAAGACAGTGAATAGAGAAGTCATACAAACTTTATACTAAAGTACGCACTCAGTCCTGTAACCTCACCAGATCGTGCTACTTCTCTACATCTCCACCCCATTACATTGAACCTCTAGTTCAATTATTGTAATTTTTTTTACATTTATAATTTTAAATCTGTAATATGGACTGTAGATAAAAGGAAAAATCTTGCCAAAATGTTACAATGAATTACAATTAGCCATTAAGGAGAGGTGCACATGGTCACCATCCTTGTTGTTACTCTACGATGAAGGGGAGTGTAGGAGGGATGTTCTGAAGGCTACATCCACTTTCTTTGGTAGAAAACGAAAATGCTTCTAAATCTACATGTAAGGCACAAAAAACAGAGTCTCAAAGCAACCATGAGACAACGGTGACGAGAAGTTATGTTAGAGATTGGGGAAATGGGGAATAAACTGGGAAAGCAAGTTGGACCACCTGCAATGCTAGCTAACTAGCACAGGCAATAGTGAACAACAAAGCATGGGCAGAACTTATAAATGCTTTTACAATGGTATTAGAAGACTAAAAATAAATTAGAACGGAGAAGTGGAATGTCAGGCATCATATGGCAAGCCCAACAAAGCACGTGCCAAAGAAACATGGTGAAATCAGTGGGATATGAGATTGACAGTCTACCTACTTTCAGGAATGACAGAACAGTATCTGCAGGTGGAGGAGTGAGATTGTACATAAAGGATAATAAAAATGCAAATGGTTAAAAAAAATCTTGTGTGGTGGTGGGGGAAACTAAAACCAACCCTGTCAATTCTGTATGCATAAAAAGGCAGTGCGGGGACTGTTAATACAAACTCCCTGCAAAGAAAAATTATTTTGATCAGGAGATGTTGCTTGAGATGCAACAAACTCAAGACATGCAGAAGCAGCAAATTTCAACTACCCATACACAGTCTGGACTAAAGATAGATCAGGGCAAGATTCAGAAATACAATTTTTGGATGCAGCGACTGATTCCTAAAATAATAGTTTTAGAACACCTAAGAAGAAATGGTCTTCAAACTTTGGGGAAGCAGAAGATTTGGACCAAGTTTTCTGTGGAAGGACTGATCTTTAAGAGTAATCACAACACAAATAGAATTAACATTGAGAAAAGAAAGATGGAAAATTTCAAAAAATCCAGCATAATGAAACTCAATTTCAAGAAAGGATGCAATGTAGAAATGGTAAAAATAGTCAAAATAAATGAAAACCCAAAAGGAGTAGTCCAAAAGCAAGATTGTAAACAGTTCACAGGCTGTTCAAAAACCACTGTACTAGACAAACAGATTAAACCGCCTATCACTGTTCTAAAAGAACACAAAACAAGCAGATAGAGACCTTCTTAGCTGAACAGAAAAGTAAAGGACATAATCTCAGATAAAAGGTCAACAGTTAAAACAAATCTGGAAGCTTGTCCAAACAGAAAGAGGAAAGCATATAAACCATGTCAGGTCAAATGCACTAGAAACAAGGGGAAGAGGGGGAAGAATTTTAAGAAATCCTTGGAAGTTTACAACAGACAGAAGGAAATTCTCCAACACTTACTTGTTTTGCAGTTTTGTGTGGTTTGTGGTTTTGTTTGTTTGTTTGTTTTTGTTTTTGTTTTTTTTCATTGGTTATTTGTAAGGGGGTTGTTTGGTTTTAAACAGAGTTTATAGTTAACTTCTGGAATTTCTTATGGGGTATTGTATGGGTATACAGCATCAGCAGG
>NW_008600920.1:46598-78569 GCF_000691845.1 Merops nubicus
GTGGGGGTGTTCGCCCGGGGCTGAACACAAGACCCCCGCCATAAGCCGCTCTACCACTCCCCTTCTCACATGGACAGGGGAGAGAAAATATAACAAAGCTCATTGGTCAAGGTAAGGACAGGGAGACCACTCACCGATTGCCATCACAGGCCAAACAGACTCGACTTTGGGAAATCAGTTTAACTTATTACCAATCAAATCAGAATAAGATAGCAAGAAATGAAACCAAATCTTAAAACACTTTTGCCCATTCCTCCTGTTAGTGTTTCTCCACGGACAGGCGCTGAAGAGAACCTGCTCCCTCTAAGAGCCCCAATGCAACAACTATGGATGCCAGAGACATGAGAGAACAGACTGTAGAAAGCATCCAGGCTCACGTACCACCCTGAAATAGCACCTTCTACTGTCACTGTCAGAATACAGAGCTAGGTGAACCACTGGTCTGACCCAGCAGTGTATTTCTTACCTTATTATAGTCTTCTGAACACATAAAAATAAAAAATCTAAGCAAATCATAAGAACAGAAGAGTGAAAGTTAAGAGGACATACTTGGTGTAGTTAGAGTATAACATTAAGCAGAAGCAGTCGCGGGTATAAAGGGCTTCCCTTTATCACCTAGCTTTTGGAAATGGCTCCAGCAATGTTCCTTTCTCAACTCAAGCATTTTTGGGAAGCTAGATGACTGAACTAAATAAAAATCAGCTGTGCATACTTTTCTTCTCTCAGGTTGTAGACAAATGTGGGAGATAATTGTCAGCTCAAATTTAATTTAAGGAACAGAATAAGCTGAAGAGGGAAATGATATAATGAAAAATAAAAGCAATACAAATTTACATTTTCAAGACCATTATATACAACTAGAAATGCATATATGCATTACTTAACATTATTTTTTTTTCCATGAATAAGCAATTGTCATTGCTAGAGGTTTGCTATGCAGCTGTGTTTGGGGAAAGGAGTTTCTGAGGCAACTTCTAAAGATTGATCCAACACTACAAACGTATTTGAAGGATAAGTCATAATTGGTAATAGAACTAAGAATGTTTGTTTGCTTATATTAGATATGATTTTCAAATTGACAGTTTCTCTTTGAAGGGCAGCGGTCATAAAGGATTTGTCCCAGAAAGCAAGTGACTGTCTCAGCAATAAGGATTAGAATTATTCTCATAAAGATAACGTTATCCTTATGTAACAAGAGCAAAATCAGACGGCCCAGTTAAATGAAAACAGACTCCTGTAGTGCTGCATTGCTTCAAAATTAGCTTTGATCATACTGGTTTTGAAAGGTGACAGACATTCCTGATGAAAAAGTTCATCTCCCACTGCAGCATTTACTCCTCCTTTGGACAGCCATAACAATCAGTTAGAGGATCGTAAAGCCAGCTGTGTGTGTGTTTCCCTTTGCTGTGTGCTTCTCTACATCTCATCTGCTTCTAGAATCCATCTGGCCTTATGCTTGAGACACAGCAAGAGCTGGATTTTTGTTATGCATCTGTGCATTGTGTAACATAATGGGGATCTGAAGTATGATAAAAGTCTCTAAGGGCTACCACTCTATAAACACACAGTGTACAAATACACATACACTGAGAGCTTTTATAACACCAGTAGTAATTGAAATGTCTCATGGTACTGGGGAGGGGGGAACACCACCCATGTTTTATTTTTAGGATTCAATTATGACAGCTCTTACTCGTTAAAAAAAAAAAAAAAAAAATAAAAATTGAGACATTTTGTTTACTTTTTATCCCATTTTGCCATCCAAACTTTTCTTCCCCCTCTGAGCAATTTGGTGTGAAGTCATAATAGTAATTCCACTCACTCTACTACTCAAAATGAAGCATGCAGTATAAGCTCTCAGTATAAACTTGTTCTTCAGCCAGAAGGGAGCAGAAAGAACTTGTCACTTGGCTGCATAAGGCCCCTTCTCCAGGCCAAGCTAAAAGGTGCCTTTTAGTCCTGAGCAAGCAACAAACCTTTTCCAGCAGACAAGCAGCACAGTTGCCATCAATACAGAAGCAACAGCTATCCTTCATCAGCATGACGCTGTTTTCATTCAGTACCAGGATGAAGTAACAGGAAAAATGGAATTTGTTCTATTTTACAAATACTGCACAACAGGAAAAGGGAGTGAATGCCCATCAACTCTTCAGATATTACAATTAGCTGCAACAGAGAATGAATGTCCAAAGCAGTGATGGCTTTCTGGCTATGGCAACGGACTAAGTATTTTCTCCTTTCTGATGAGAGCAAATATTCTGCCTCAGTTCCTTATCCCTAACATGAGGATAAGAATATGGTAATTCCACACATTGTAATGCTGCACATGTGTGTAAATTCATAAAACAGTTTTAAAAGACACTACTTTTAAAAAGGCCACAACAGAGCCAAAATGCTATCCGTAACTTACCAAACTCACAAAAGTCAGGTTCATGTTTCACATCTCTCAACTCAAATACCAGTTAATGTGGACAACTAAGTAATAGAAGAAAGCACAATGAGGTAAACAAAGGATACAGCATAATTAAACTCATTCTTTTCCTTAATTCTGACAATCTTTAGCTTTGGGACTTTGTGATACAAAGCTAATAAAGGCACTCAATCATTTTGTACAGCAAATTACACTAAAATAATGACATTTGATTGCAGATCTATTACTAAATCTGTTTAGAAGCATATAAATCTGTCAGGTTTTGGTCACCATCTATGCTCGTCTATCTGCAAATTCCAGGAACTAAGACTATCCATAGCACCCTGCTTGGCTCAGACCCAGTGAGCAATTTTTTAACAAATTACATTGGTTTTACTGGTTTTATTTTATGCTTTTATCAGAGGCTTCTCAGCTGTTCTGGCAGCTTTCAGTGACAATCTACTGCAGAGTAAAGTTGCCCTAGATTTGTGAAAGCCCCCATGTGGATTGCCTGCCTGACGGCAGGAGCACCAAGACCTGCCTCTTGGGTTTTAGAGAAAGAGTCCTAAACCCCTCCTCCTCATCAATCTGCAGAGAAGTATTGGTCAGCAGGACTCAGAATTCACTCATTCACTTTTTGTCAGAACACAAGTCATTGCCTCAAAGAGACAGCTAGGTAGCAAAATCTTGTGTAACATTAAATTCCTAAATGATTAGTTACCTGAGTGTCTCACAACTACGGTTGAAATGCCACCATTAAAACACAGTTGTGAAGCAAAACTATTAGTAGTAGAGTAGTAGTAGCATTCAGCATGGGGAATCAAAATACCTGTATGAAGCACTAAAAGTCTGTGACAAAGCCAATGAGCTAATAAGAGATTTTCAGAAATCATGTCTAATGCCTAAACTATACATTGTACCAGGCAATATTAAGAAGCAAAATAAAAAAATTAGGTCTTAGAAGGGAGAAGCTTAGGATATAGGAAGAGATACCACAAGGAATTTCCCAAGTCAGTGAATAAATCCACTGTTATTGCAGATATCACATCATATTATTCCCTTATGCACATTCCTTATATATGCACCTGCTTTCTCTTACACAGGTCTGAACTGGGAGGCTAATCATTACAATGGTTGGGAAAATTATTTCCATTTTCACACTACATCGTATTTTTATCCAATGTATATATTCATGTAACAAAAAGTTCCCAAGCTCCTATAATTATTTTCTTTTCCTCTCACTGATGTATTGTTGTTCTCAGAGAAATTAAATATCCTTTTGGCCTTAAAAACTCTCCTACACTGAGAGGCCACCATCTTCTTGTTTACTTCATAAAATAAGTTATCTATGATACTTTCCTCTGCCTCTGCTTCATTTTACTTTCAGTTTCTCTGAACAGATGGAGTTTTGCTAGCAATTTGCACAACAGCATTAATATTCCTCTACTGGGAGATTCATACTCCGAACGGAATATAAACAACCATGATTTACAACTTTAAAACTGCAAAATATATCAGTCTTAACAGCAAATGATCTTTGAGATTTCTTTCTTCTAATGTCGTGCAGAAATTAAATCCATGTCTTAATATTTCATATCCTACAATTAAAAAGCTGTATTAATAACTTTAATGTCACAATTAGCACTTTTCTGGTTTGGGACACTTGGCTGAACCTGTAAGCAGGCTTTTAAACCTGAGGTAAGAGATCTGACTTTGACAGCAAGATCAGCAACAAAACAATACACTCACTATTTTGAGGTATAAGTATTTAGCACAGCTTTTGTCTTTCTCAAATTCCTGAACTTATTTACTGAATAACTGCAAGCGCTGCTTTCCTCTGCTACAAACTGCAGTTGGAATAACTTATTGCAGCACTAATCATATATCAATAACAATTTTTAAAAAAAAAAAAAATTAAGAATATAAAAATCCCAAGAAATAGCACAGTTCAGCACATCAAACTTTTTCTCAGAGGCTTCAAACTGTGTGATGACTAGCTTGAACATTTCATTTTTGTCTATTTCTGTGCCACATCTTAAAAAAAAAAAAAAATAGCAGAAGTTTAGGTCACAGCTTCCTTTATTGAATTCCTCCTTCCCAATATTTCCAGGAAACAAAAAAAAAAAAAAGAATTATATCCTCAGCATATGGTTTGTAGCATCATTTACAATACTGAGCAGTATTTTTTTCAATAAATGGTCTTCTGACATCATCTGAGTTCATACTAAAAGTTATCTTATAAAACATGATACTGATGTATGAGCTTTTGGAGGAAACCAGACTTGACTCATTATAGGAATATTTTTCACCTTATCTAAGTTAAAAATCCTGGATGCCTTCTGACTGGCATGGAAAGTTCCATGAACCCTTATCATTCATGTTTTGACTTCCCACCTTGGTCTAATATTACTATATGTTTTCCAAGGGTAAGTAAAAGACACCCATAAAGTATAATATAAATATAAAACTTGAGAGCATTATGCATAAATCCTGCATGTTCAAACCAAACAGAGCAGTGACTGTAGAACAGCATTTGGGGGAACAGATAACTTTAACAAGTATGACATATGTTATCGCTCTATAGAAATAAAACCTAATTCACTGAAAAAAACACACAGGGTAAAAGCTAGGTTCAAAATATCCCATTTCTCTCTAAATATTATGACTCTTCACAGGAATTTTTACTCTAAATAATATGTATTAAAGATTTCAAAGATGACACCAGAATGCTGAAGTACAAAATTATTATTAGCCTCATGGAAAAGCAGCATGGATAAAAAATGCCGACAAATAGTACATTCTCATCCTCTGTAGCTACAGACACGCGTAAGGCAGACAAATAAGAAGTAAACTTCTATTAGACATCGTAAGCTGGTTTGTCAATTCCTAAATTAGGTATTTAATTTCAGTGCCAAACTGTGAGAGAGAGTGCAAAGCTTTCTCTTCACTAGGCATTGCAAGGAAAACTATCTGGTAAAGGTGTGTGTTGACTGCAAGGTCAACTAAATCTTCCAAGAAGATTTAAAGTCAATATTTAACCCTATAGATATCAACAGTAAATAGTATCATACTTCAGCACAGAAAAATACGCTGTAATAAATTTCAGCAGTTTGGGGCTGGGATGGGGTAGGGTTGCTTTGGTTTTAAAATGAAGGAACATTGTTATACCACTGGCCACAGGTATTAAAAGTTCCTTTGTCTTTGTGAAAACCTAAACACCAAGGATAGCTAAGATTCCAACAGATAGCTAGCAAACTGTCATTAATATCATAACTTTAAATGCTGATATTTAAAAAAGTAACAGTGTATGTCACTGCATGAAGTTACATGCAAATAATTATGTATGGAGTTATTCTGTTTCTGTGGTGAGGTATTACAGCTATTTTCAAGTGGTAAGTATCAGCCGGAAATGACAGGTACTCCTTTCTTACATATTTTCAAACACCTCACTCCAGTGAAGTTATGGATGTCTTATTCTACATGGGGAGGTAGAAGAGCACAACTTCAGGCATTGTGGTTTTCCAAGATATCAGGTACAAAATGACACTCACTGGTGGTGCATACAATCAGTACTTTTGAAGGTAAGTGTAATGTACAACTGAGCACACAAAACAGAGCACAAAATTTAAGCATAAATTTTAAAACACTCTCCCTTTGCTTTAGTAGCAAAACTGGCAATTAAATGTCTGAGCTGAGCTGAAAAGCATTAATCCATCTCGTTCTCTATTAAACCTCTAGGGTTCCTTCCACAGAGCAAATCCAGCTACCTGAGATGCACAGGAGAAAGGTGAATACAGGTTTTTGAGGATGTTGTTCCAAACATCCAAATGTCTCTCCAGCTTTTACCTTCAGAAAATCTTAAATAGGCCTCACCCTGGGTTACTGATGGACTGTATCAGTTTATACAGCACCTACTAGATTAAGCACATGCAATTACGCGTAAAGGAAAAGCACCTTTACACGTGACAGCTATATTGGGCTATTCAAATGAAGGCTTTGATGGTACAGGTACACAACAACTGGACAGACAGTTGCAGACTGTTCAGCCAGAGGACAGCACTGCAGCCTCTCTCCACTCACTTTGGAAAGCTGCCATCCTGCCTCTGGTCATGACTCCCTCAACATCCTTCTCTCAGAGGGTATTTTTAGTTCTGCAAGGTATATTTCCAGACTATAATATATATTTTAGGTAAATATTTTATGTTTTAAAAAATGTTGACACATTTACTGTGTTTTGTTATTTGACTATTGGAAGATCTAAGCAACACAAAGACCTCATAAGGTTTACATTTTCTCGTGAAACCGGTCACTTCAGAAGTCAGTTCATTAAGGCATAAATATTTCATCTAAAACCTGGATTCAGCTAACAAATCCAAGGATGAAATCTTGCTTTTATTCCTTCTCAATGTTGGGGACAACCTAAAAATAACTACTCTAGTTAAATTCAATTAGCACTTCTGACAGCAACCTTAGCTGAGACACCAGTGTCTTCAAGCAGACCAAAAAAAAAAACCACAAACCACCACACAAAAAAACCCACACCAGATATTCTCCCTTCCAAAATGAACCAAACCCAAATAACAAGATACAACAGAGAAAAAAAATAACTTCAACCACCACGAAAATTATTTCTCATTCTTACATGTCGTTCCTCACTGGAAGAGCTGTGGCACATGAAACAGAAAAAAAAGAAAACTTGCCACATACACTGTAGGATGTTCAGATAGACTTCTATCAAGAAGAATAACTTCCTGAGGCCTTTCATAAAATCCAAATTCAATTTAAATGCAAAACAGGTAGATGATCATGGAGAATTTATCTGTACCAAAAAATGCATGACAGACTAACTTGTAGGGCACAGTGGAAAAAAGGGAATACTAAACAAGAAATATTAACTACTAGCTATTACATTTTCCTTCCATAGTATCCAACATTCATGTGTTGCAGTTTATTCCAGGAAGAAACATCTATCCGTAATTATTTTTAACAACAAAGCAGACTGATGTCACCATTCAGCTCTGTTGAAGGAACACCTGCATAAAAGCAGTGTCAATAATGAAGGTAAGAGGCAGAGGTAGAGAACAACCATCAAGACACATTCAATATCATTCAGATACTAAAAGAGATGAAGCCATGATGCATGGAATTGCATCACATCTCTATCAAATAGATTTCACCATTCCAAAATAAAACATTTGTCTTTGTTGATCACTCCAGACAGTAGAGGGAAGAACTGCACTGGTAACTTATACACAAAATGTCCTCCATTAAAAACAAACTAAAAATTAATGTTCAAATATTAAATAACTAGCACTTGTGCAAATTTTCTAAGTTGTCATGCACTTTAGAAAGAAAATATCATTCCTAAAAGTGGCTTTACAGTTAAAGGCAATATGATTATGTATAGCTACAAAATGGAGAAACTGAGAAGGAAGGTCAATTGTCCAGGTTCTGAGAAATGGCCAGGTTTTAGAAGAAAATCAGGAAAATTCAGTAATCAATCCATGATGTTTTTTTCAAAGCACTACAACCCTACATTGTTTATTGCTTACTCCATACTTCTTCTCTAACAGTCTTAAACAGATATTCCTACAGACCACAAAGGGACCGCTGGACAACCTCAGCTAGTACACCTGAAAAACACTTTGTGTCTCTGCAATGACTCCTTCCAAAGTAGTTAAAAGCTTATGAAAGAATAGACATATAAATTTCTTAGGTACATAATTGTTAGAATTGTCATAAGTCCTATATGGAACTGAAAAGGGCAGCGGTACCACAAAATAAACTGCTGAAATTTAAGCTATGCAACTAAAAAAAATCCTAAATATCTTTTATGAAAGGCCATACCTGAACAGCTACTGAAAATTTATTATAAAATTCTGATAATATGCAGTTCTGTGCATTTTAATCTCACCTTATCGTGACTTAGAGCAAGTATCCCCTTTGGTTCTTTGAGCTTATCATACCAGCACAGAAAGGAAGAGGATCCAGATTCTTTCCTCTTAAAGACCAAGGCAGACAGAAAATCTGCTTGTTTTATATTTCCAGTCTTGCTCTTCAAGAAAACACATTCAAATCAAATATTACTTTGCAAATGCACACCCACACTTAGCAGAAAAGTAGAAGTGATAAAGCTGATGCAAAAAATGAAGGAACCAACAGTTTTTTTGAATTCCAAGAATTTCATTTCCATGTTTAATTATTAATGAAAAGGTTAAAATAAATTAAAAGGCTTGGAATTCGAAACCTCATATATACTTAAAAATTGATTGAGTCATGGTAATATTTCATTATTATACCCTTGCAAACTAGCAGGGATAAGGATGTTGCAAAGCTGAGATAAATTTATCTGAAATATATCCTGCATTGACTCCAATAGTGTTACACGTGAATTAACTTTAATTTTCAAATGTTAAAGAAATGGCCTTTGTCTTGCTAAAATATCAACCACACAGCAGCTGTTCAAAGATTGCGTGGCTGACTTTGCTATATTTAATATGAAAACAAGCTACCATGCAATGGAATAGCATAGATCACATTAACAAATAATGAAATAATCATACTGTAACCTAGTTAAACACATGCAGGAAGTGAATGCTGCTATATTCAATTACCTGAGTGCTTCTGTACCTGCAGGAGCAAATTTACACAGCATACAAGGACCAGAGGGTAACCACTCCCCTGGCAGCACAAGGCCACATCCACAATCTGACTTTTACCCCTTAATTTTAATGGCAAAATAAAGTTTACTGGAAAGTAGCATAGTATCCAACTATCTTTTGTGTGATTTCTCAAGCACTGGTAGCATTGTGGATTAAGAGTTTATACTGGTGGCAGACCTATCTGTTAGAACAAGCACGAAAAGACACAATTTCACATTAAATTGGTGCCAGCAAAACAAGCAGGGTCACCAATATTTCCAGCAGCCTGGTTCCTCCCCTTAGGTCCCCCTCCTCCACTGCCATAGCCAACCCTCCTCACACCCACCCATACTGCCCTTCAAAGAGCACAGCCATGGGGCAGCAGAATATCAAGTGAAAATAACCCAGTGACAAAAGGAAAGCAACTATCAGTTTTAAGGCATAGCAGTTTCTGTAATCTGTTTCACAACATGAGCACTTGAATCCTTGTAGCAGCACTCAGAAGGCGGGCAGAAGGCAGCAGTTACGGCAGAAGGGAGAGCAGGACCATGCAACAATCCCACGCAATCTACACGCTTGGGGAGGAGTGGCTGGAAAGCTGCCTGGGTGAAAAGGATCTGGGGGTGGTCAACAGCCCTTATGAGCAATCAACGTGCCCAGGCAGCCAAGAAGGCCAACAGCGTCCTGGCTTGTGTCAGCAATTGTGTCAGGACTAACGAAGTGGTCATTCACCTGTACTTGCCACTGGTGAGGCCACACCTCAAGCAGTGTGTTCAGTTTTGGGTCTCACACTACAAGAAGAACACTAAGGTGCTGGAGTGTGTTCAAAGAAGGGCAATGAAGCTGGTGAAGGGTATAGAGAACAAGTCCTAGGACAAGTTGCAGCTGAGAGAAGTGGGGTTCTTTAGCCTGGAGAGGCCTTATAACTCTCTACAACTGCCTCAAAGGAGGTTGTGATGAGGTGGGTGTCAATCTCTCAGGTAACAAGTGATAGGACAATAGGAAATGGTCTCAAGCTGCATCAGCAGAAGTTTATATTGGATATTGGGGAAAATGTCTTCACAGAAAGGGTCAACAAACAGTCGTACAGGCTGCCCAGGGAAGTAGCTGAGTCACCATCCTTGGAGGTATTTAAAACATGTGTAGATGTGCTGCTAAGGGACATGTTTTAGTCTAACACTTAACAGTGCTGGGTTAACAGTTAAAAGTTGAACTCAATGACCCTAAAGGTCTTTTCCAACATAATTAATTCTGTGGTTCTATCGTTGCCTTCAGGGCCTGAGTGCTTTTGAGCTGTGCTCTATTCAGGTAGGGAGCGCTGGACATAAGTGAACACCTTTTCTTCCCTACATCAGAATGACAGAAGGCTACTAATGCCCTCCAGCATCAGTGAAGCACGTATTCAAGGGACACTACTGCAGGCAGGTGGGGCTGCTTCTGTTTTGTTTTGTTTCTTTATGCTAGGCCATTGACAAGAGAGTCATGCCCATATTTCCAAATCTCCCCATTGAAGGCAAAGTTCCTAGTATCAGCTACCAGAGACACAAACTTTTCCACCCACTCTTTCACTCCTCCCACCTGTCTAAAGGTAACATTTTAATTTTCTGCCTTAAGTTTTGTTTCTTTTCAGCAACCTAGAGGTCAGATTCATATGGCATGGCTACCCTTTAAGGTATATTAAGAGAGACTCTGGGGCGAAAAAAAAAAAAAAGACACAAGGTCTGGTTTTCAGAAGTACTGGGCACCTGTAAGTTTAACTGATGTCAGTGGAAGTTGCAGTCGGGTAGCTCTCTTTGAAACCTAAATACAGAGGTTTACATAAACCACATTCTTATTCACTTGCAGCAATGGCAGCTTGAAATAAAGGAACGCTGATGAAAGCTCAAGAAGTGAAAGAAATAGCATGCTAACGAGCTATAACTATCTTCTTTTCTAATAAAGTTTTTTGTTGCATTACATTTTTGCTAGCCTTTTGGCACACCTCTGAACTTACCCTCAAAGCATGTCATGACCTTAAAAAATCATCTAATCTGTAACATGTTTCATTTGCTATCCATGTTCCTTCATTGCAATTACTGAAAAAACCTCCAACAGCACATCCTTTGGCTTGACCTTTTAACCTGCAATAAGACAGTATTCAGGCAAGTATTCAATAAGGCGTCCCAACAGATCACCCAAAAGTGGCCATTTGAGACAAGATTCAACACCACCACTATTCACACAACCACCGGCTTTCTGAGTTGATTTTTTTTTTTTTTTTTCCTCACCTGGTAGTAACTGTTACATTACAACATTACAATCGGACATCCGACTTTTTCTTTCAGCAAAATCTTTTTTTTTACATGAAACGTAAAAGTCTGTAACAAAATTAACAGTATTAGGCTGTTGGCATAATAAGATCATTATCAAGAATGAAAGATTAACAAGAACCTCTCGATCTTTATTTGTCCATTGTTTCTTCTCCTGTTTTTAAATTTAGACCTCTTTGGTGAGGAGACTACCTTCACATTCTCTATATGTGTTACTCCTGCAATGTTACAGTTCTGGATCCCAACAGTAGCTTAATACCAGAAATGGCAGGACAAGAACATAAGTCTTAAGTAAAACTTCCTATAAATGATCCCCTCCAAAAAGAAGACTGAGGGTTAAAAAAAAAAAAAAAAAAAAAAAAAAAGTGTTAAGAACAGTCAAAGATACCTCCCCTACCCCAATTTAAGCAAAGTGGATGAAACTCATCTTGCAGACAACTATGATATAGATACTGACATCTGAATTAGTTACATGCAGCTCATCTGATCAGAACAAGGAAAACAGCCTTGTAGACTGAAAATTATCTGATCTACTTTCAATGCCTACATCAAGATAAGATTAATTCCACCCAGTGTTATTAGCATTTTTTCAGGGAGATTATAGCAACATTCAGTAGGTAGACTAGAAAAATCACATTTTACCATGTAAACTCTCCCTAAAGAACAGAGTGTACTTGTTAAAATGTAAACCAATCCACTTTTCAATCGTAACACACATTAGAAATAGAAATCTCTAAAGCAATTTGGGACCCAGAGGACCTGAAGATACTATTGACATATGCAAAGTGAAAATTTTAATAAAAATAGCTAAATAGTAGTTAGGAGGCAAAAAAAAAAAAAAATTTGAATCCCCATTAAAGTTAATAATATCTGTAAAATAAAATCTTCAATTCCTTTGTAGCCTGCATCTTCCAATGCTATGACAAACTGGCCCCAAAACAGGCAAAAATGCTACTACCTTCAGCTAAGGTCAAGATTAAGGTCAATATCTATGTCTTTGCTTATTTAATAAAGGTGCTTCATGGAAACAATTTTCCTAGGATTCCATGTGCTCAAGAATTAAAAAATTCATCAATTATAATTAAAGCTGAACTTGTGCACTCTCTGGTCTAAATATTAGAACAACCGTAACAAACATGTTTTATTAAGGCCCTTTCTTCTCTCTAAAATAAATAAGAATTTGTGTGGACCAGTCCTTACTTTTGGCCTCCTTTCTCCAGCACAAATAGGCACAAGAGCCAATCTATACAAGAGGTAATAAAAGCAACTGTTCTTTACTAGCACAAAGACATTTAGGAACTTTAGACTGACTCTTCCAAAGCACTTTCTCACTAAACAGAAGTGGCAATGCATTTCACATCATTTGCCTTAACATTGATATATGTACGTCTCTGCCTAAAAAATACCAATTGGAATTAACATTTGGTCTTCCAAATGGCACACAGTAAAACTCCGTGTTAAGATTCCACAGGCATTAAATATAAATTTAACAATGATAGGATTAAGTGTTGTAAGGGATTTAGTTTCCCTTCCCTTCTCCTATGATTACTGCAATAGATGATTATTTCCAAGAACAGAAGGTTGAAAGCATTACCCATTCCCCATCCTCCCAGCTTTTCTAAATCTCAACCTAAGTCTGGCCTTGGCACTCAAGAGCAGGATTTTCATAAGCACCACAGTGACTTGATTCTGTGCTCCTAAATCCACCAATCATTT
Organism: Merops nubicus; assembly: GCF_000691845.1. Lineage (NCBI taxonomy): Eukaryota > Metazoa > Chordata > Aves > Coraciiformes > Meropidae > Merops > Merops nubicus. The sequence goes on from NW_008600920.1 coordinate 59,675, forward strand.
TGGAAAAACCCTTTGTTTCCTACTTCCCTCCCCCTCAAAAGATTATGTATTTTCTATTTAGGTAGCCACAAAAAAAAAAAAATATCATACAGATACATGCCAAATGCACGCTATATCATCAGCTGTTATTGGAGAGCTTCCTGGCTCTTCATTTTTTGAATGAAAATGAAGTAATCAAGAATCTGTTTTAGTGAGAGCTTCATACCATTAATGTATGAACTAAATAATTTTTTTGTTTCTCATCATTTGACAAAGAATGTGACTTTTTAATGGTCATGTTCAGTGTATTTGTATAACTCCACATATCACAGTCTCCAAGTGGAAGCTGTTACAATTAAGAGCAAGCCTAGAAACTGATATGGATGACTAATGAAAAAACAACATTCATACGCACTTCACTCTCAAACTAAATCTTTTCTGATATTCTTTATGATATATCTAACCAATATTCTAAGTATACCTACGTATTCTAAGTATATCTAAACCACATTTATTAAATAATTATGTTTTCTTATAAAAGTCTTACATAACGGCTAAGTTTAAAACATGGATAAGTAATTTATCCATGGAAAATTCTTTTGGATATTTCATCTCTGGCTCTTAGCAAATTTCCAAAAAGAAAAGAAAGAAAACTTCTTTTGTTTTAATCAGACACCATGTCCCCTGACAAGAGACATGTGGGTAGCAGCCAGAATTCTGGGTATGGGAAGCAAATTTCTTTCTCCTAAACGCTGTCAATTAGCAGCTACTCAAAATAGCTTTTCAGATACAAAATTGTACATCTTCCTGCAAAAATTACTTTAGCTCATAGTCATTTACGAAATAGGTAATGAACAAAAGATATTAAGAATGCAGAGGATCATGCTAGGGTAACCTAGCATAAAAAGCTGGTTTCAAGACAGTCTCGGAAAATACCAACAAAAATGAGAAAGAGAAGTTCAAAAAAGTCTAACAACATAATCTTGTTTTCATAAGAAGGAGGAGGGAAAAAAAAAAAATTTAAGTTCATTCTTGACAATACGACCTGAAAATTCCAGCAATAATACCATTAACTTTTCCCTGACTTTACAACTGCTACTTATCATCATAAGTTTTTAACTTCTGAAGACCTTCGCAGTGGAAATTTCATGTCAAAAGCAAAACAAGTGTGACAAGGAATGCTATTTTATTTCTTTTTTTAATTGTCATTTTATCCTCTTTTAGCACAAAACCCAACTTAATGAGATTGATCAGATATTACTAATACTGGAGTAGAAATATGTAAGAAATCAAAAGGCAAGTTCACACTTCGGCAAAAGAGTCCATATTACTGTCATTAACCTGAATACTGCAGACATCCACCTTGATTTGCCATCATATTACTCCAGTTGGAGGTATGTTAATTTCACATGTATCTATTATAAGTTTCATAAGGTGAGAATCCAATAGCTAAAAATGCTATCCTAAGAGAGGGGAAAAAAAAAAAAAAAAGGAAAAATAGTATTGAGAGACAAGGCATTATTCCATGACGTCTTTTCTGAATAAAATCAAAATATGTGAGAAATGGAATTAAAAACAATGGACTAGTAAACCCTAATACAGATTTGCAGTACATTTGACTGTAATGATTTCAGTATAAAATTTTACTTCCCCAGACAAGTTTGCAAGTTTTAAAAACATACAACAGGACTTGAGCAGATATAAAACTTCAGACAGTTTGCCTGAGGTTCAGTTTCTCAAATTAATTGTAAAACCTTTTTTCATTCAAGAATCAATGCAATTTCAAAATACTGAGTAAAATAATGTTTTGCAGCTTCTATAACAATGACATCTGCCCAGTTACACCATCTTGTAGACAGCACTGCAGCAGAGAAGGAAACAAGAGACATCCTTGATTTTATAGCATAAAGCTGATCCTGAGACTTCCCCTATAAGCAGTCCTAACCTATGCAGAACCCGCACAAGATGAATGTGCTACTCCTCATGAACACTGATAAAGAACTGAGACCTTAGATAACAATTCTATACACACTACTTTCAGCATTTATGTACTTCAGAAAACTTGCTTCAGAACTGTCTAGAGTGGATCAGTGAGTATAGTGGGTATCACTGGGACATAGTTAATTCTCTTGACAGTAGTCCATTAGGTGCCCTGTTCTGGATTTGTGACTAAAACAGCGTGGATAACACACCAGTGTTTTAGCTGTTGCTGAACAGGGCTTGCACAGTGTCACAGCCTCTGTGGTTCTCTGACACCCCAGTGAGCAGGCTATGGAGGCCAAGAGGCTGGGAGGGGACACAGCCAGGACAGATGAATTGAACTGACCAAAGGAATATTCCATACCACATAATGTCGTGCTCAGCAGTAAAACCTGGGGGACAGTCTTTCCAAAGTAGCCACTGCCTGGACATTCACTGGGCATCAGGCTGCTTCTGGGAAGCGGTGTGATTGCCTTTGCATCACTTAGATGACATGTGTGTCCCACCTCTTTCCTTCACTTTAACTACGCTCCTTTTATTTTGACTCAATTTTTTTCTTGGTTTTGCTTTTCCAGTTCTCTCCCTCAGACTTTTCAGGATGGGGAGCAAGTGACTGGGTTGGTGCTGGCTAGCAACTAAAGCAGTACACTGAGATTTGGGATTTATGAAACTGTCTAATTTTTCTTTACATTGCAGACACCTCCACTTCTATTGCATCTGCAGCAATATTCACCTTACATTAAGCAACATACCAAGAGTAGTGTCTGACTAACCTTCACCATACATTTTATCACTTTGCGTAATTTATCCAATCCCTTTTCTGGAATGCAATTGTACTAAAGGATGTTCATGGAGAGCATTTTAACTTCAATATTATAGTTATCAAGAGAGAAAGGTCCTTAAAACCTTGCCAAATTGCCTTTTATATATCAGGCACTTCATCTGCATTTGAAGTTCTGTCATCACAACAGCTCTTTTGTATCCTTACATGAACTTCTTTCATTAACACTATACTGAAGTGGTAATAACAGCAAATCAGTCTTCCTACAATAACTGTTTTTCTGTATAGGTTTCCACTCCTTTTCTAATATTTCTTATTTTATTTATTCTTTTATTAGTTTCTGCCTACTAGCTAATCTTCTTTAGTAAACTAGGAAAATCTAAAGAATGTTTCCTGACAAAACCTTCCCAATTAGGAGTCCTTACACATAAAAGTGCATGCTCTGAATAATAAACAGTCTCTCATTTCTGTTTCTGTTAAATTTCATCTGCCATCACACTACTAAGAACCACAGGGTGGTTTAACCCTTCTGGAGATACACACAAGCTCTCTTTTTATTCATCTAAATTAAGTTGAAATCTGAAATATGCAGTCATTTGTAAATTATCAACAGCATCTTATTCAGTTTGTCTTCCCACAGAGTTTAGGCACCTACCTCATTCTAGGGAAAAAGGGAAAATCAAGATGGCCACAATAAGACCACATTTGTACTTGAATGTAATGTACTTTTCACAGATGATTCACAACAGGTAGCTAAGGAAATGCTATATCCAGTTTGGAATTATCCTTTATTTCAAAGTGTTAGCCATATGACAACTAATTTATTTTTAATAAAGACTAAATTTTGCTGCAGAAGATAGAATCTTCTTCTGAAGTAGCCATCAAATCATGACAGAACAAAGAACCATGAAAAACATGCTATATAACATCCAGGACTCAATAACTGACAGGAAATTCAGATCTCAGCTCTTCCCCTCTGCACTGATCCTTAATTTCTGCCATCTTTCAAAGCCTGATTAACTGAAACCCAGGTTGCCATCAACTCTGCTGTGAATTTCACTTTCTCCGCAGAGTGACTGCTTACAAAGAAAGGTGAGAAAAGACTACAGCTGCCTTGAAGAATCAAAACAATTCCATCCTTCCAGTTTCCTTATCATTAGAAAAATAATATTCTTTTTCAACAATAATTTCAACAGTTCAAAATCCCTGCTGAGTTTTTAGTCTCCTACGCTATGCAATCAGATGGCTGTCAAAATAGCATACTATACCTTAAGAAAAGGCAAACCGAAAACAAACAAACAAAAAAAAAGAAAACACAAATAAAGCCACTAAAAGCAGTAAGCAATCACAGAAGCTGTTTAGATAAAAATACAAAGAAAGGAAAAATAGAATTCATTAGTGACTTCTGCAGGGCTTCAATGTTCAGAGCTTCTGAAGTTAAAGAGCCCATATATTAAGAACAATTTCACTCTAAATGTTTATCCATATTTGATATGCATATATAACCTTATATAGGCTCAATTACGAGACTTAGGACAAAATACTCAGGTCAGAGATTTTGTTTCTCTTCACTTCAAAGATTAAAGGTAATTTGGGATGTAGTTTAGTCAGTGACATTTTATGTTCTGTGCTAACCTAAAGATCAGACAACAAAATTGCAATAGTTCCTCCTGGCCATATATTCTAGGACACCCCGAAATACACTATGCTACCTTTTGCTCTATTATTGTTCATCATGATGCTGTCATGCCCTCTGGGTATAGGATTTTAAAGCAACAAATATCAGAAGCTGGAAAGCAGAGAAAAAGCAATTGACCTGAGTGTCAGCTAATAACTAAAAATACATTCCCTGAAGTACCAACCAAATATCTGTTACATTGCTAACTTTCTTTAAAAACTGTGACAAAAATCCTCTTTTATTTACTACATAATCTGATATTATTACTGATTTATGGGTTTTGTCATATATTGCACTTTTGATCAAATATCCTAATAAGAATTTGTATTAATATTTCTTCAGAAATAAATAGGTTTGGTTATCATTAAGGTAGGTATTGCAAAAAAAGAATATACCCAGGGCATCTTCATCTTATTTCTTTAAAAAAAATAAATAAAAATAAAAATCGTTCTGGTTATCTATTTTTCAAACTTTCCCCTAGGTGAATGTAACCCTAATAGACTTTCCATACTCCATCCATTGGCACACTAAACAAACAAAAGTAGAATACTATGTAGAAAATCATGGTCCAAATCAGAGGTGACTATCACAATCTTCTTCCATTTACTGGCTACTTTCTTATTTATTTCTTCAGAAAATTAAAACCTCGATGTAACAGATTTGATCCATTAGCAATGAGAATTACCATCCAGGACCTCAAACGAGTTCCCTGTTATCATGTTGTGCCAACTACTGTGAAGGTGTATTCACAGACTGTGGGTGACTAACAGCCCACACACGCCCTTTTCCCAATACATACGTATACAAAAGTGTCTGGACTCCACCACTCCTTTCCATTGTATGGTCTCTGCAATTTCACAAAAACAGAACAAGAACACAACTCACTTGTTTCTTACGTAAGGAACATGCTGTAGGCATATAGTGCATCACTATGAACATTCATCACAATGAACAACACAATAGTTCAGGCACATTAAGAAAAGTGTGTCCAGCAGAACAAGGGAGGTCCTCCTCCCCCTCTGCTCTGCCCTGGTGAGACCTCACGTGGAGTATTGTGTCCAGTTCTGGGCTCCCCATTTCAAGAGGGACAGAGATCTACTGGAGAGAGTCCAGCGGAGGGCTGTGAGGATGACTGGGGGACTGGAACGCCTGCCCTATGAAGAGAGGCTGAGAGACCTGGGGCTGTTTAGTCTGGAGAAGAGAAGACTAAGGGGGGATCTAATTAATGTGTATAAATATATGAGGGCTGGGTGTCAGGAAGGAGGGGACCAGCAACCTCTTCTCACTTATTCCCTGCAACAGGACACGGAGTAATGGTGTCAAGCTGGAGCACAGGAAATTCTACCTCAACATGAGGAAGAACTTCTTTCCTGTAAGGGTTCCAGAGCACTGGAACAGGCTCCCCAGGGAGGTTGTGGAGTCTTCTTCCTTGGAGACTTTTAAGACCTGTCTGGATGCGTTCCTGTGTGACCTGCCCTGGACTAGAAGGTCCTGCTCTGGCAGGAGGATTGGACTTGATCTCTGGAGGTCCCTTCCAACCCCTAACATTCTGTGATTCTGTAATGACAGCTGGAATTGTCAGTAGGATATTACAGAGTGACGTTTGCAACAAAAATTCCATCTCAGATATTAAAATTATGGAGACATTTTTGAAAAGTATGAAGCCTATACAAATATTGATCTCTTCATTATCAATGCTACATTTTTGACCACATAGGAGAATTTTATGAAGTCTACAATGGAACTCTGCACCTTTATCAATTTAATAGCAACAAGTGTTGGTGCAACACTTTTGTTAAGGAATAGCCGTGGGATAAATTTCACTTAGTTGTAACAACATAAAAGTAGATTTTGCTAATTTTGCTGTTTTGCTAAGCTGATATACCAGTCTGGGTATAATCAAGTTAAAAGGCTGGTAGATCCACTTACATCAAACAAAATCAATTTTGAAATGTTATCCACATGAAAAACAATATATTTTTTTATTTCTATAAATTCTATTAATAATTTTTGTAGTCTCCATACAAAGAAAATCACAAGCAAAAAAAAAAAAATTCTTGTAATAAAACAATAACAGGACAACATTGAAGGGCAACCATGAAAAACCCAAATATTTAACAAGGAGCTTTATAGCTACTCTTTCAAGACGTATATCTTGAAACTGAAATACAGGTCAAAGTCTATGGTTGCTACAGCTTTTACCACAGGTACAGTTTGCTTGATCTGATTCTGCCTACAAATTACATATGTTTAGAACACAATGAGATAAAGAAGAAAAAAATATAAATATCTTTTTCACTAAGTTTCACTTGTCTGCTTATTCCAACAAAAGCACTAGGAGCAAGATATCCAAAAATTGTATTTTCTTAATACCGGTTCAGAAATTAAGTCTTTCAAGTTCATATTTTCTGCTGAAGCAACAGAACACCCTACTAATAAAGGGCTAGATCTACAAAGGTTCTTAGGCAGCCCTGAGTTTCTCCATGATACCCAGAACTACATAAAAGGAATGTTGATGTCTCTATACACTGTGACAAGCCACACAGTTGAGCAGTTTGGGTTGAAACAAGATAGTACTTGTTAGAGGCACACTAAGCTACACACACCCGGCTCCTGTCAAAAAGCTATATAGTACACTAAGTTGTAAACAGTTTGAGGCTCTAAACCTGTCTGCATCTTTTCAGATAGCTAGAAGAGGAAAGAAGAAAAGGGGAAGGTTAGGAATGCTGAGGCAAAGTTTGTAGCTGGGCCAGTTAGTGCTTGTTGTTACCAATCCTCATTCAGAAACTGAGGCTCATTTTTTATAAATAAGACTCCAGAAAGAAAAAAAAAAAAAAAAAAAACTTTCTGTCCATATACCCTCAAACTTTTCAAACAGGGAACATACAGGGAAGGTCAAAATCTCTTCATGCCCAACTTAACAACTGTGCTCATACTCTAACTACATATCCTACACAGCTATAGCCAGAAGCCAAGCCAAAGCCCTGCAGGTCGCAATTATAGACAACTATTCAGCAGAGAAGCAAAGGAAAAGACAAACTAATTTCAGATTCAATGCTATCCATGTTCTAGTAGGTCGTAACTTAAAGTTGGAGAGATTTGCATTGTGTTTCTTTAATACACAAGTTATATCAGCTTTTCATATATAGTACCTTCAAAACACAAGAAAAAGAAAGCAGGAAAAAAGCTTCATTTCTTTCAGTTTCATTCCAAATATAGTCATTCTGTAGCAACACTACATCTCTAACGATCTCAGAGTGGACAGCTATGCCAATAACATTCTTGATTCCAAAGCAGTAAGGAAAGAGTTAAGTATCATATTGTACAGGTTGAAATGTGTGAGATCACTTAAATATTTAAAAGATGGCAAGCTATTACTTAGCTTACATGAATGATTACTGTTAAAACTATTTGTCAAGACTTGTAATAGTAATGGGGCTATTGAAACACTGCTGAAAAACTTCACATAAGAATCTACATAATTCAATTTCTTCCTTGTACATCTTTCCAAATCAGTGCAATAGTGTAAAGATGTTAATTATTTCTTGGCCACAAATATTTCATAAAGGTGGGAAGCTTTTTGAAAAAGCAAACGTTTGGTTGACAGCCTTGATACTGAACCCGGATTAAAGTTTCAAGGAGCTGAGGGAGTAAAGACACTTTCCAAAATATCAACATTTGCTTTCTTACACAGACAACGTGCATGAAAAATTGTGTATTTAGTCATGGACCAAAAAGCTGTCTCGCACACTGTGCATCTCTGTAACTTAATCTGGGATTAATAACAGTGCTCTTTTCTGTTGCCTTTATACTTTGAAATGCAGCAGTGGAATGAAGCTCGGTTTATCAGAGCAAGGTCCCTGAAGACTTAACAATGCAGACTGCATCATCCGCAGCACATTGTCCCTGCAGACGCTTCACACACACATTCAGATCCTGAACACTAACTGCAGGCTTTGGGTATGCTCATATGCCCTCTACAAGGCAAAACAGGAAGAAAACATGACAAAACACAGGCTTTTCTTAGATGTTCATCTTAACAATAAAGGACAAGTAGACAGCTTTCAGTGATAAAAACATTCATATATTTATTGCAAAAGGTTATAAATCTGTATTGATGAATCAAAAAATTATATATGTGCAGCTTTTTTCCAATTTGATACAGTTAAGAAAAAACATTCAAGCATTATCCTCGCTAGCTCTGCTGCTCATCTGCAGATCTGGAAAACTAATTTCTAGGAATTAAACTGGACTCAAGCAGCAATTAAAAACAATAATGCAATTAGTAACTTGGTATATGAAAAAGAATTTGAGATAACTTGTTTTACACTGTATTTGCATTTAGATTACTGTTGTGTGGTGTTATTTTTCCTTTGAACAATTAAAAATTCTTTCACCGAACATTACTAAATACTGCAGATATCTGATCTGTCAAACACAACTTGCTAAAAACCTTTTTTGCATATAAGTCAGCTGAAAGCTTTCCCATGACCTGCAATGAATTTTAAAAAAGGAATTTGAAGTCAGTAGTCTATCTAAAGGAAAAAGAAGGAGGGGGAAGGGGAGGAATAAGAGAATTATGTAATAGTAATAGCCTTCCATCGCAGAATCAGATTCACATATTGGAAGAAGTCACTATCAGATAATACAAATATCTAGGGCATCACAAACACATCTTTAAATTAGGAACACTTTTTCCACCTAAACCAAGACATTCAGTAAAGTAGCAATATGTACAGTACAGTGCTAAGTGGCACATTTCATTCTGACAGTCACACAGAACAAGATTCCCTCTTACAGAGGTCGGCCATCTAACTTAGATACTCTTTCACAATTATGTACAAAACTGTCAGGAGCTGACATACCACGACACGGGACAAAAGCAAGACTGATAATCCCATGGTTACTCCTATCGGGCCTGCATAATTCAGACAGCTCAACAAAAAGCTATTTTAGTTATTAACTTCTAATGACTTGCATCTTCTGGTAAGTGGAAGCGTATAGCTTTAATCAGGAATGCAGAAAGGAAAGAAAGGAGTCCTCCAGCAACTTCCAGTAAAGGCTCCTGCAAAGGTTTACAACAGCACTTACAGTTGAGCTTAGCAGCTCCGCACAAGTCCCTAGTGCACGAAGTTAAGCACAATTAAAGCTCTGCAGGATCAAGATGCTCCTAGGAAAGGATGTAGGAATGAAGTAACTGGAGGGTCACAAAGTACCAAGTTAAAGGATCAGAGATTGGAATGACTATTTTGTATGACAAACTCTGTCCTTTTATTCTGATTAAGCACACATAACTATACGTAATGTACACAGCTGCCATAAGGGTTGTGGCTTTCACGTGAAATAGTACAACTCTCCTCACATCATTAAAGTTATGTAATTACTTGAATGTAATTCTCTACAGTAAGAAAATCATCCAAAATTATATAAAAAATGCTATTTATCTCTGGTACCTGAAGAATAAATTATACTGCAATAAGCACCTTACTGTCAGTGTAACTGTACACCCAGAAAAGGCACACATACTGGAAAATTAAGGAGCATATACTTAATGGCTATTTACCTTCCAAGGAAAAAGATGGTTTCTTCCTCAAGGTGATTACTCTTAAATATTTTGAATGTAATAAAATACCAGAAGAGACAAATGACACACATGGCTTGATCTGATTTCATACTGATTTTAGAGTACCATTCTAAACAAGAAATACTAAAAATCTCTATCACAAATTAAGGCCTAAGGCTAAAACTGGCCTGCTCCACCCAGACTTAACATCTACTACCAACAGATCAGCAGAAAACAATTCCTGTGAGAAGCAAAACTCCCTATATATTCCCCATGAAACCTACATGGATTTAAGTGCTTTCAAAGTTTTATGCTAACATATTTACTAATTAAATTATAAAGTTTATAACAGTAGTACAGTAATCTTTAAAAGTACCTCTAAAATAATGCAAAGATTGCAAATACTACAAACTGCATTGGACTACACTGTAATTCATTACAATACAGGAAAAAAAAAAAAAGAAAAAACAAAAAGGTATGGCCATCCTGTGGTCATAGACCTAGATTCAGAAAAACCATACTGTAAAATTTGTCACCATAATAAATTAACAAATAAGTGGTGTTTGAGTTGGACAAGACCAACATATGACAGAAGAGCCAAGGAGTTCCACAGGCCTGCCAGATCAGCACCCTAAGCTTGCCTCCCAACTGCTTTTGTGTGTGCACTGCCATTGATGAGATCCTTTAACATCAAGGTGGCAGATGTACAGCTAACTTCATATCCACTCTATGCTGAGCCAAGCATTTTAAAGTGCTAATAATTCTAACAGGTCTAAATAAAAAGAAAGAACCAGTAAAAGCAAATTTCTCACCCCTATAGACTATAAGGTTGGCTTAAGTCTATGTATTACAAATCTGAACTGCAGGTAGAGGTCACATGCAAACTTCTTTCCCAATTATAACATTCACACAAAGTTTTAGAAACCATAAAATATGAAACAAGACATATAACTTCTTGAACTTTAGTCTCCTGGTGATTGCTTCAATTATTTATCTTCTTAAGTGTTGAGAGCCAAAAAGCTTTTGCCAAGTGCCAACTATCAAAACGAAAACAAATGTAATATTTTAAAGGTGCCACCAAAATTACTGATTAAAATACCTATTAAAATCTATTATTTCAATTATAAAAAGAGCCAAAATTATGCTGAGGGAAACTGTCTTACAGGATCTTAAGAGCATTTAAGTTTTATGTCTGGGTTATTACATAGGTTGTGAAGGAAGGCACATAAAAAATGGTTTCTACTATTCACTCAATTTATAACTTAATCTTGCTAATTTATGCAAAGAACAACTTTTTTAGAATGGTCACAGTGTCTGAAAGTTCAACTTGTTCAAGAAGACTCAGACCTTGTAATTTTAACAGATTTACAGAAGACCTTAGCACCTGCATGAGCATAAATTAAGAGAATATTTTTTTTTTAAAAAAAAAAAAAAAAGCAAACTCTGCAAAATTATTAACTTCAAGTATTTTAGGAAATATTTTTTTAAATATACCTGAAAGAGCATTTGATGGCAGATGAACACCCTGAAAAATCCAATCATTTGCTTTAGTAGGGCTAATAAAAGATGACATCATCTCCCTTCTACCTCAGTGAACACAGATGCCATATAAAAATCTCGGCATGCTGCATCTAACTTTTTTACATTATACTTTTCTGTCTATAGCTGTAGTTAATGTTTATTGTGTTTACTGCAGTGTAAATAGTTCTTTTATAGTGAGAACAGGAACACCTTTTGCATGCTTTGCTAAAGTATCATTTACTTTGTCACCATCTTTGCAAAACTCATCCATTACCAATGATGCTTTCACAGAAAATAAAGTTACACTTAGGAAGAAATAACTGAAAAATCTTCTACTGGCTAAATTAATCTGCATAACTGTAAGAAAAGCTATATTAAAAACTAATCTAGCAACTGAGTTCGTTCCAGAAATCCATCAATCCTTATTTCAAAAATTGTTAAAGGTTCACTTGACCACTGGGAAATGTCTTTTGCATTACTGAAACTCATTATGCAGAGTCTTGCCAATTGGACCAGATGCATTCTTAATTTACAAATATCCCGGTTCTCTCACACAGGCATTCACTGTGTTGTATACCCAACTTTAAAAAAAAATATGCATCAAGAAAATCAATTAATGGACAATGTGCAGCACACTAATTATCCAAGTGATACCGACACCTCAGGGAGTAAAATTCTCCAGGCTCAAGATCTGGCAGCCATTTGTTGGAGAATCATGCTACTCCTAAGGTATTCCTTATTTTAATTGTGTTAGTTTTATGACTTTGAAATTCACAAGTCAAATGCAGACCCAAGCATATAAACCAGATTTTCTATATGCACATTCAGATTTTACTTAACCTCTGACTTCCTAAATTAATTAGCTCTAGAATTCGTACCTCTTTCTAATAATATTCTGAGCAAATCCTGCCTCATCATTAATCTTCTGCCTCCCTCATGTTGTCACAAATACATCACTGGAACTACTGAAACTACTTCTGACAAAGAGGCAAAAGTCAGATCAGAAAACTGTTTTGGGTGGTTTGTTGTTTTGGGGTTTTTGTGTTGTTTGTTTGGTTGGTTGGTTTGTGTTGTTGTTTTTTTATTTTGGGTTTTTTTTGTTGTTGTTTTGGTTGGTTGGTTGGTTGTGGGGTTTTTTTTTGGGGGGGGAGGGTTGTTGTTTTGGGGTTTAGTTTTTTTCTCAAGTGAATGTTGAAACGTCCCAAAATTATTGACAATGTTTCGCTATAATGAAAAAAGAAAAGACTCAACATATTGCATCCTGTGATCAAGTTCTCAGATGTTTCCTAAAAAATTAAAAAGCCTTTCACATATTTGCTTTTAAGAGGCTACCTGAAATACTGTCAAAGATGATATTGCTCAAAAATTAGGGACTTTGGCGGACAACCTCATTGCACCAGGCACAGCAGAGAAGGAACTCTATCCCAGAAGGCTCAAATCTGCATATCAGGTGGAATAAATATACAGATGGAGGTGAGGTGGGCCAGAAAGATGAACAGATCAAAGGGATGCATAAAAAAAAAAAAAAAAAAAAAAAAAAAAAAAAAAACACTTCCATTGCATATCCACCCTGTCCCAAAGCTTACAGATAAACACACACAACTCTTTTTCAGACTATCAAAACATGTCACTACCAGGTCAGGATTTTTCCACTAATATCCAATTTTATTTTTGTTTGGGGAAAAATAGGATCCTAAAATAAAATAATAACAGCAATAATAATAATAGAATCATAGAATAGTTTGGGTTGGAAAGGACCTTTGAAGGTGTTCTAGCCCAACAACCCAGCAGTGAGCAGGGACATCTTCAACCAGATCAGGTTACTCAGAGCCCCATCCAACCTGACCTTGAAAGTTTCCAGGGAGGGGACATCTACAAACTCTCTAGGCAACCTGTTCCAGTGTTTCATCACCCTCATCATAAAAAAAAATCCTTCCTTCTTGCATTAATAATTTTTTAAAGAAATCACAGCAATGAAAACTTTGATTTTATTTGAAAAACTTTTAATTTTCCTTGAAAAAGCTGAAGGCTCTTCACACTCTCTTTGCCTAGAAACACCCAAGGGGCTTGGTTCCCAGCTGCATGTCAGCTGAACTGTCCCATTCCTTCACCAGACCTCATGGACTCCCAGACTTCCCAAGCCCCTTGCTCCCCACTTTGCAGGCTAAGCTACTGGGCTGGCAACGTTTCTGTTTCCTGGCATTCTCTGCCTTTTTCTGTGTACTGGGCTGCCAGATTTGCCAGACCACCAACCAAGCGTGGTGCCACGTGGGCTTATTCTGCCAACTGCCTGGCTTTACAGCAAAGCCTGCAGGCTCTCTGGAATTCTGTCCTGGGTTCCTTTGAATCCAACTAGAATTCTAATTTCAAGTCACAATGAAAGCTACAAGATTTCAGCAATATCTCTTTTCCTCATGAAGGTAAACTCTAGCTCCTATATGAGTCTGTCCTTCTGGCTGAGATGTAAAAACTATGCTCAGACACTTTTCCTTTCTTATATCCCTCAGAAACACTGGAAGAGGAGCTTTTATATAACTACAGAAATAGTGCTCTAATCCCCAGGTGCCAGGCATCTGCCACTGATAGTCACTGCTATCTGCCAGGCTGCAGTGTGCTTGTGAGAGTCATGTGAACATGAGCAAGAGGCACAGGGCCTCTGCATCTTGCCAATGTGACCTTATAGTGGGTGAAGAGCTACCTCTTGTTACGTCACTGACCACTGTGGTCAGAAATAGCCTTATTTCCTGGTATTCGTGATCCTTCTCCTTCACTATATCTTCATTCTGTCTGTTTTTCTAATGCAAAACAGTTTCTTCTGTTTTGCTTTACTAGTTCAAATTTGCCTACTTCTATTTCATTCTACACCTCTTTCATTCTTTCTTTTGACCTTTTAATTGCATTCAGGAAACATAGATCATCAGTTGAAGCTTAGACATGAAATACAGCTCTACAGAAATTTGTTAGAAGCTGCCCACACATCTAGATGACTGTCCCACATGGAGGAAGGAATGTTAAAAGAAGCATCTTCAAAAGAAGATTTTCGATATCCATTATTCATGGAAGCAAAAAGAACATCACCCTCCCCACCTAAGAAAGAGTGATGAGAGCCACAGTCAATACACATTGAGTGTAGAGTAACTGAGTTCCATCAGCAGAAAAAAAAAAAAATGTAGAAAGTCATCCTTTTTTTAGTGTTTGCTTGGTGGTGTTTAAGTGCGACATGTGCCTTTTTTTTTTTTTTTGCTTTTCAGCAGCTGCTCTTTTGATCCTCTCTACAACTCTCTGACCTAATACTTATCTCGTTTTTATTCCTCCCATCCTACTCCCTTATAGTTAATCTAAAGAAGATTATAAAAGCAACATAAAGACAAGGTTGTGCATCCTAATCTTTTTGCAGACAATATTGGGGAAAGGAGCTTACAGATTAAGTTTTCTTAGTTCCACAATGGGAAAGCAGTCAGCTCTGAAGCAGATTCTAGACGATTTCCTTAGAAAAGGCCCAGCACATCAGACCTCATAAGCTAGAAGTAAAGCCTGTCCACCAACATCTGAGCACTGCTGGCATGACAGAAATGTTGTAACAGGCAAGATTAAAGATTCTGCAGATGCCACTCTTACCCTTTGAATCAACACAGACATAATGTCCCAAAATACACTTTCTGAGCTCTTATCAGCAGTGACAGTTTTTAATGAAACATGAAAAGAAAAAACAAACTTCCCTCTGTTCTTGATAGGCTATGCAACCCTTCATCAGTCTTGAATAACATTTGGGTAATGCTCCCCCTTCACAAATTCCTTTGGTTATCACCACTCTATCACAACCCTTAAGTGCCAAGTTATGTAACTCCACACTGTTCAGTAGATATTTATACTGTGATTTTTTGCACTCAAATGGCTAGATAAATCTCTAGCCGAAACTAATAGTTACACATACAAAGGTGGCAACAAACAAAATTCCATAGCCTTTTAAGGACTACTAAATGGCATCCTTATTAATAGGTCAAGATCCAACTACCAATTACTTCTAACATAATGAGAGTCAATTATTGTTCTGTTTGGTTTTTTGTTGGTGGTTTGTTTTTTTTTTTTTCCTGGGGTCTGCCTAAAGACTCAGTCTAGTGTAACTCCTGAAGAATAATATGGCAGAGGAATGCTCTACTATTCTGGCAAGAAGAGTAACAACTTCTGCATTGTAAAGCTGGAAAACCATGATATTATATAATGCATTTGCACTCTTTATATAAAGCTTAAGTAACCGGTTGTTGATCAAAGTGATGTTAAAGTGTCACAGAATTAAAAAGAAAAAAATACTGCTATCTTGAAACCTGACATTTTATCTGTTTAAACAAAGGAATAACCTTAGATAACCTCATCCTTACAAAAAGCTCACACAGAACACTGACAACACAATCTATGTAGAACCATAGATAAAGCACCACATTGCTCAGCTGATCTGTGAAAGAATACCAAACAATATTTACTCTCCATTTATCACCATACATTTGAAAGAAATTTGTGCACACTCTCTCTCTATTTCTCTTTCTCCTTTCCTCTCCACTTTTGTATATTTAAGTCACTGAATCTTTCCAGCATTTTGTCAATAAGAAATTATCAGGACACACTCTAATTTATATATCAGTGTCTGAAAGATGAGCAAAGTACTTTCATAAATGCAGCAAACCCTGCACCAACTATTGTCACTTTTTCCTTATTACTGAAAAGACAACCATTACTCATTAGTGAAAGGCAGAACAATTAATACACAAGAACCTCCAAAAAAAATTGAGAAAATTCTATTAAACCTTATTCTATTAAGCTTTACACCTAAAGTTGAAGGGTAGATTGAAAATTAGAGAAGAATTCTCATCAATTACTTAATACAATTGTATTAATTATTTTGGAAATGCCTTGGAGATACCTTGCATGACATCCTACACTTTCATTTCCCTCCTTCATAGCTATACCCCAATACTGGTTCATACTGAACCTCACCAAATAGGTGATTTTCATCCCTTGTGCTGCTTTTGCAAAAAATACAGAAGTAATATTTCAAATCAGATTATTTATCTACACTGCATGTGCAAGTGTGTGAATGTAGTTCAAGATTTATTCTTGTTATTTTTATCACTACCAAAAAAAGAGATGCAATTTTCTCTGTATATGCAGCACAGTATTTTTCCCCACTTCAAATCATAGAATCATAGAATCCTTTAGGTTGGAAGGGACCTTCAGGATCATCAAGTCCAACCATTGAGCCATTAGGGCTCTAAAGTCCTCTGCTAAAACAGATCAGAATCTGTCAGGGTTGGAAGGGACCACAAGGGTCACCCAGTTCCAACCCCTCTGCCATGAGCAGGGACACCTCCCACTAGATCAGGCTGCCCAGAGCCTCAAATAACTACTTGTATTTTCTCTAACTATGAAACTTACAACTGTGCAACACTATTTGCATTCTGGTCTGGAGCAAAAGGAAAATAATTGAAATTATCACCTTGAATACACTGATAAATATAATATTACTGGAAGTGCAGCTAAGAAATTGCCAGATCAACTCGCTACAAGTTCAAGACTAAAAGTTTCAAACAAATTAACTATCTGGAGAGAATAAAGGAAAGGGGGGGTGGGGGGGGAAGGAAAAAGCTAGCAATTAAATGAAAGCTAACATCTATCATGTAAGTCAATTTTTATTGCATTACAGCAAGCACATTGATTAACAGCTCTAGAATGAAACGTAACCAAAAAGTAATAACAACTATGAGCCTAAATCAATTGTGCAACATTACACATTGAGTAAAAAAAACAATCCTCCTGACTCTGCAAGGGATCAACTCAATTCTGCCAATCCTACTGAACAAATTACTTTTCAGTCATTGTTCTTACCATTACCTCAACTAGAATGCTCAGTGAGACAAATGGGGGCCTGGGGAACAGCCCACTCTTGAGAATTCCCTTGTATGATCTGTGCAGTGATTTCAAACCCAGTTCCTTGAAACTAGCATTAATGAAACTGAGAATTTCACTGAAGCATTACTGCCATTTTGGTACAATTCTGTTCCAAAAGCATTCCTTTTTTTTTCCCCCCCTACATTATCATACAAACTAGAAGACAGCAACCAGTTTTCACTGTTGTCCTTAAAATTTTGACTCCTTCAAGTCTATAGAAAGAAAATCTATACTTATTACTGGTTTTTTACCATTCCTATTTTTTCTTATTTTTGCTGTTCTTCCCTAGCTAGTTACAAGTTTTGATTTATGCTTCTGAAGGCAAGGCAACAATGAGTAAACAGTCAGGTGAGGATTACTGTTAAATAAAGAGGCTTTACTTTTCTCTTTTATTCTACTATGCTTTACTCAAACTAACAGGACAAGTATTCTCATTTTTTCAAAGTCCCCAATCTGAGAGGGGATCTTATCAGTGCTTATAAATGTTTAAAGGATGGGTGTCAAGAGGATGGGGCTGGTCTCTTCTCAGTGGTGTCCAGTGATAGGACAGAGGATGAGGGGCACAAGCTACCATACAGGAAGTTTCAACTCAATATAGGAAAAAACTTCTTTACTGTGAGGGTGATGGAGCACTAGAACAGGCTGCCCAGAGAGGTTGTTGAGTCTCCTTCTCTGGAGCTATTCAAAACCCACCTAGACACATTCCAGGTGCTCAATTACTAAGGGTTAAGCTGGTTTTTTTTAATGAACATCCCTCCCTCTAATTAATAGCAATAATCTACAAGTTCCATGTTGCGTTTTCCAAGCCTATAAAAGCCACAAATAACAAATTCCCCACTGCCTACTCTTCAGAGCAAAGAAAGTAGAAACATGATGTATTCTGATTAGATTATCTTACAGATATTTCTAAAATACAAAACCCCTTCCTTGAAGGATCTTGGACACAATTCACTGAGCCTAGAGTGGTAAGCTCTGTAGAAATGAAACTTATCTCAATTTCCTGTGCTTGTTATCTAAAGCACTAACTATAGCTTGCATATTTTTAAACAAACTTGCAGTGTGTCATTTCAAGAGATCTATCGCTTTTCTCCGATGTCTTTTGCTTGTTATTGCTTAATATCTTTTGAGAAACTGGAATATCAAATGCAAAATTTTCAAAAACAAAAAGGAAGATGCAAATGTCCTTTTCATTTTGCTGTAGTGATTTTTAGAGCATCAAGAATGTGGTTAAGGCTGGGCAAAGGCCCTTCATGCTAATAACTTCACACATCATATATTCATATGTGCATTGGCATCACTCTCTGATTTCTCTGCAACTCCTGAATATTAGAAGTAAAAGAGAAGGAGGAGTCCCTCATAAGGATAGAGATTAACTTGAAGTATTCTTACAGGAGACAATCCCCAACTAGTCTGCCTCACTCTCCCAGTGAGCCTTGTCTCTCCCAGCAGG